>NC_046362.1:22973945-23273945 GCF_011125445.2 Fundulus heteroclitus | reverse complement strand
CCAGCTCGCGCACTGACATCATGCCAGGACCAGGGCCGCGAATTGACCAATCACAGAGCACGAACGCCGCAAAGATCTTCAAATTGCAAATCGATGTCCCACTACCAGCTGTTTTCACATTATTAAGAAAAATACAGCCTGCTGGTGCTAATAAACTACTAGTTGAATGAGTAAATCTCTGTTGCGTATTTTTTTACAGAAGTGTTTCCACCTTTATGACTTTTTTTCCCGCCTTTTTCACATTACAACCAAAAACCTTAATACAGTTTATTGGTATTTTATGAGACAGACCTTTAACAAATTAGCTCATGAGCAGTATGTTAAAGAGAATCATTGTTCCGAGTTGATGCATTTAACACCTTGTGTTTAACCATCTCGGACAGGGTCAAACAGAGTGATGTGCAGTGATAGTTTTCTGGAACACATAATGATTTTGGTCTCATTGGATCAGAGCCCCATCTGCCTCATGTTTGCTTTGCATCCTATGTAGCTTGTGGCAAACTGAAAATGGGGACTTTTTACAGCCTACTTCTTGCCCCTTCTTCCATAAGGGGTCTGATTTGCATGACGACAGATTCTCCAAGCTGTGGATCTCTGCTGCTCCTCCTGAGTTACCTCTCATATTAAATCTATTCTTGCCCGGCCGGCGATCATAACTTAGTAGCTTTGCAGATACACATACTTTTCATTTCTGGATTATGAACGGTGCTCTGTAAAATATTCAAAGCTTGGGATATTACTTTACAAACACGCTGTTGCTTTAAACATTTCCACAGCATTATCTTATGTTACTGTTTGTTCACCAACATTCTCTAACAATGTATTTATACTGAGATTAAGTTATACACAGGTGGACTCTATCTACTAGTTTGGTGGCTTCTGAAGCCAAATGGTTGTGCTTATTTAGAGGTATATAAGTAACGGTGGCTGGAGGTAAGTAAAAGTAAGTATGTAAGTGAATTTTATTCATATAGCACCTTTTATAGAAAATATATACATGTCACACTTTTACACTTTGGTTTGTAAAATAAAATTAAAACCATGTTTTACTATCCTTCCAATGAAGTGTTACTTTGAGATGGTCTATTGTACAGAATCCAAATAATGTAGATTGAGGTTTGTGGATGTATTTTTAAAAATGTGAAATAGTTTAAGGGGTATGATAGCTTGGACCTCTAATTATTACAATAATCACTGACACGGAAACTACCAGACAACTCATAGCATTAACACAGACACCATCAAAAAGCTTTTATTAGATGTTCAAGTCGTTACATACTGCTACATGTATTGAAACAAAAAAATTAGGCTCGATAAATCAAAATCGAAGTATTTCTAATGGCATGTTTTGTCATATTTTTTACAAAAGACATAAACACTGGTTATTTTTCATTCTTTCAATATTTTAAAAGGCAGCGTTTGCTTTTGACTCCTTTTACCCTAAACCACCATCTTGTTGTGGGGACTTGGATGAAATGTTTGGGAACCATTGCAGTAGAACACATCATCATCATCATCATCATCATCATCATCATCATCATCATCATCATCATCATCATCATCATCATCATCATCAAATTCAGGTAAGCAAAGTTATGTTAGAATTGTCACTCAATGTAAATAGCCCACCAATGGAGGATTATAATTGGTTAGAATTAAGTTTAAGGTTTCTTTATTTCCTTTTGGCAAATTAACATTTGGAACCATGGTCACGGTCTGACTGAAAAGTTCCCTCCAAATTTGTGTGGGGAAGAAAAACTAAATCTTTTTGGAGCAACTTTAATGATGCCAACACTTCCCTGAAGCAACGACAACACATTAGATGCGTTTCCAGCACAGAACAGCTATGCATCACGGTGTTTCATTTATATGCCTGGGATAAGAAACAGGTAGGTTTCTTATCTTTGAAATATTTTGATGCACTTGCAGCTATCATTGCATGTACATTTTTCAGAGACCTTCCAAATTCTTTTTTCAACTATTTGTATTTCAAATGTCAGTTTCAGGCTATGCATGCACTAACTTCCAGGATGAGGAATTAAACTACCCAGCAAAGTAGGTGAAACCCTAACCTTCATTTCAGTTCAAACGGGCATAATTCTGTACTTATAATTCATTGGACTCAACAACTAACGTGTTCAACAACTAAAAATGCTTGTTTGCATGCATGCCTTGTTTGCTCATTTATTTACAGTGTCTACCCAAGGTGATCTAAGGACCCAGAACCTGCATACTGTATGGAACAGAGCAAAATGAAGGAAACTGAAGTTATGAACATCGATCAATGCATCAGTCCACACAATCTGTGATCAACAATTTGCACAGCATGAAACAGAAGCGTCCACCAGATTCGAGCCATTCAAGTTGGAGGGGAAACCAACGGCCGCTGTTTCTCACGCACGGACAGAGTGACCGCAGAACTGCAGCGTTCACACCATTCTAAGGATGACGTCTGGCTGAAAGAGAAAATCTATTATTTTAATGTTCTCTGGCACATTAAGAGGACAATGGCAGGCAGTGAATTATGCAGCTACTCACACGCCCGAGGAGGCTCTGTCTGGTAAAAAAAGGGCTTGTCTGGAGGTCGGAAATCAAGTCCCACAGCCTTTAGAGCGAAGGAAACAAGAGCTTCGCCACCTGGGGAAAAATACTTAGAGGGAAAATACTGGAAACGACAAACAGGTCTGTACTCCATACGGCACCCTGCAAGCGTTTAACGGCTCATGTGGGAGAATCTGTCGACCGGACAACTATTAGTCTACAAATCAAGTGTGACGTGTGAAAATGAGTGAAAACTGATGCAGAGTCCTATGTGTGGTGTAAAACTGACCCTTCACATCCGCCTAAACCACACGTGTCAAACTCAAGGCCCGCGGGCCGAATCCGGGCCCTCAAGGCAATTTATCCGGTCCTCAAGTGCCAAAAATGGCATATCATGTCATAAAGTAGAGGTTTATATCCTTTTAAAGTGAATAAAGTAGCGAATGTTGATTTTTTTTTTAACTGTGAGGTAACAGCATCCTGCTACTAGATGTCATTTTTCCCACAACACATTAAACTAACCCAGAAATGTCCAACAAGAGAAGAAGTGATGCAGAATGATGAGTTTAAAGTTTAACTCACCCCCAATATCAACTTTCTTTGCACATAAACTGTATAAACTGGGCATGAGGTGCTACTTTTATGTTACTGTGCATTTTTTTATATTTCTATGTGAACTGAAATTAAATAATGAAATCAAAAGTATCATTTATACATGAGCAACCGGCCCTTTTAATGACTTCATGATGCCAAAGTGGCCCCATATAGAAATGAGTTTGACACGCCTGGCCTAAACAAACCAACACTACCATCCAACATGGCAGTGGTAGTGGCATCATGTTGTTGGGATGTAGTTCTTCAAGCAGGGACAGGAAATGTGGGTCAGAGCTCAAGTGAAATGGATGGAGCTAAATACAGGGCAATCCTGGAAGATAATCTGTGAAACACCTGAGATCTGTGGCAAAGGTTTTACCTTCCAGCAGGACAAGGACCACAAATACAGTTAGAGATGCAATCAGATTGTCATTTCAGAGTCCTTTATGTTTTAGATGTGTGTCTGATTCAAATGATTGGATCACTTCCTCAGTGCATCATCAAGAACTGCAGAAGACAACTTCTCACCCATTCCCTTCAGTCAGGTATGTGGCAGCAGGGAAACACCCTGAGCTGTCTCAGTAGAATTAAACCCAAGCACACGCCACACTTTTTCTATTTCTATTTGTAAGAAATATTCAAAACCATATGTCACTGACTTTCTTCTTCACAGTCATGCACTGCTGCATGTTAGTTAGAACACCAATCAAAGATGTGGAAGTTGGTGGCTGTAGCTTCAAAATGCTGACAGGAATCAATACTTTTGCGAGGAAGAGTTTAAAACAGTCAAGAAGGTACTTGAGAGGACAGATAATGGACTCTGAATTCCTGCGCTTCACTGCCTCTGGCCCTGAAAACAACACAATATGTTTTTTTTTTTTTTTAATATTCAAGGGGAAGCTCACCTCACTTCAACCACAAGAAGAAAAAAACCCACTCAGATTTATTCAGGAAGCAAGAGCGTGCATGCAATGTTAGTCATTTTTACCCCTTAGAATGGAGATCCTTTTTAAGGGGTAAAACCTATACAGAAGGAATTCCTTCTGTATATGCCCTTCCTGGAACCTACAATACAAAACTAAGTATACATTTACTCATGCACCAACAGAAAACAACCTTTAAATGATAAAACACCAAATATTGATAGAGGAAAAGCATGCTTTGAAAGTCCCAAATTGATTAGGTGTTAGCAGTCTGCATACATCCTGCAGTGCCCCTTATGTCTGCAGCTCTCTGCGCCCTCTCCTGCCCGTCAACAGCAAGGGCCTCACCGTCATTCCACGGCGTCGTTAAAAAAAACATAATGAGGACATAATTTAAAATATCACATTTACAGTTTTAAATGGCATTTTATTCCACATTTACGTATATAATTACTTAAGCGTGGATGGAGTGAGTGGGTCGTGTGTTGCGCTAAAATGAGAGCGACAGCCACTTTGCCTTCGTCTTTGAATCCCCGTCAGACCACGGGCTCAAAATTTCATTGTATGTAACAGCTGCTGTCGTTCAAACGTTTCTCTAATTATAAAATGTTTAGCGTGCTGAACTTGGCAGGTTGTACGTGAAAATTATAGGAAAAAATTAAAAATGCGACCGCGGCAGGACTCGAACCTGCAATCTTCTGATCCGAAGTCAGACGCCTTATCCATTAGGCCACGCGGCCAGTACATGCGACCAGTGAAACATTTACATTATGAATTGTGAAAATAATGTGATGGAAATGTTCCGTTTTTGAAGCAGAGTAACGTTTGTAATGGCTTGCAAGGAAAACAATAACCATCATCTACTTGTATGGCGGCACTCTTCGATCGTCACAGATACGTGCTTAAAATTATCAATCATCCAGACCGCGTGGGGTCGCTAAATTTTAATCTTGTGGATTTGGCGTCACAACAGAACGCAAACATGTCTCCCCGTTCGGTTCGAAGCAAACATGACATTAAAGGCTACCTCCAGACTCAAGTAAGCTAAAGTGAGTGTTGCGCTTTTGCCGTCTATGTTGCCCAGTGAAAAATTGCATGTATTATTATAATATAGTTGCTTATAGAGTTGCATGTGGGGGTTAGTATTTGTAAACACGTGGTGGTTTCGTGATGCAACGGTACATTTTTATTTATTTTATAAACTGATTATAGAAGTAACATTAAAGGCTGTTTGATGCCGTTTATCGTGTTGTAAAATACCTCAAATTAGAATATTTTTCAAATGTTTCAAACGTATAATTATGTTAACTTTGCTGCTAATGGTTTACAGCTACACAAAGACCTAAATTAGGTGTCTTCCAATATTACACTATAAATTTATAATTGGGTTGTTATTGAGTGATCTAAAGTATTTGTTTTATAAGATCATAATTCTGCAGTCTAGAGGATGAGCAGAGAAACACCTGATCCAATAAGTTAGAGATCTCATAACTGGGAAATATGCAGGAGAATTAGATGGAAAAAATTTCAAACAAGAATGTAAACAGATTTTTAAAAGTTTAAGGTTCGAAGGAGGATTACTGTCATCCTCACAGCTTGCTGTAGCTGTGCTCTCCGTTGAGGAATCACCAGCATCAAACAGTCTCAAACATGTAAGACCTAACTCAAAAACTTTACAAGATGCTCCAGAATCCATGTTGAAATTTGTCAGAAGCCTGTGCCAATGTTTACTATAGCCACCTAATCATTCTAGCTCATGAGGCTCTTCTGATGTAATTGATTCAAATACACTCAAGGAAAAATGTGCTGCTTTTTCTTCCGCTGTTTTTTTTTTAAAGAAATTTTTTACTTACTATGGAAATCTATACTTTATTACCCACCTGAGATTTACTACACCTCTGGCTTTTGTCGTTAAAATTAAGCTATGTGAAGCTAAGTTGTTATCTGATTGTCCCACAGTGTTGATGAGATGTCCACATGAGCAGAGATGTTGCGTTTGCTACGCTGTCCTGTCCAGAGGACATTTTTCTCTCTGCGATGGAGGTGTCCAAGGTCCTTCTACTCCAACAGACCTTGCTCGCTGCAGGGCGAGGACTCGACAGAGACCCGCCTGAACCCCCTTAACATCCAGATGCTTTCCAGAAACCTCCACGAGCAAATCTTTCATGGCGTTGAGCCGGAGTACCGGGAGGAAGCCGTGGAGCGCAGCATACGGCATTTGCAGAATCACAATCTCTGGGGGAAGGAGACGACACTGCTGCCCGACGTCGAGCTGAAACTTCCCCGGATGTACGGGAAAAACATCGACGAGCACTTTCGCGTCTTGGCTGAGAAACAGAGCCTTCCTTACCTGGAGGCCTCCACGAAGCTGCTGCGGGCCGACCCGCCGGCCATGCCTCAGGAATGGAGCTGGGAGGTGGGCTGGACCCGCTACGGGCCCGGTGGAGAAAGTCAGAAGGTGGATTTCCCGGATGAGTCTGCACTAGTGTTTGATGTGGAGGTGTGCATAACGGAGGGACAGTGCCCTACGCTGGCAGTCGCTCTTTCTCCGACCAACTGGTGAGAAACACATCAAAATATTGGATGTGAAGTAGAAAAACCATCATTGATTATTTTGTTTTGTAAAATAGTTCATGTCTCTTAAACATTTTCACATTTTCTGATACTTTTCTGGGATTTTATGTGATAGACGTACACACAGGAGCTTAGTGGAAGGAGAATGGTACATGGTTTTCAATATGTTTACATATCCTTATTTAAAAAGTGTGGTTAACTCTGTGGGAAGCTGATATGTTTAGTCTTCCTTACTCAATACCTTAAAGAGGCACCTTTCACTGCAGTTGCAGCTGCAAGTCTTTTGAGGGACGTCTCTAACAGTCTTGCAAACCTGAACATCAGAATTTTTCACATATTCTTCTGTGCAAAATTGCCCAAGCTAATTTAGAAATAATTGAGGGCATCTATGAACATCCACCTTCGAGTCCTGCTTCGGATTCTCAATTGGATGTACATGTGGACTTTGACTAGGCCATTCTAACACCTGGTTATATTTCAATCTAAACAATTCTGGCCTTAGGTTGAGAATCATGGCCCTGCTAAAAGATGAACCACGGCTCCGGTTTCACATCTGTTGTTGCCTCGCCCAGTTTTTTTGTTTTTCTAACAGAGCTCCCTTAGCCCAACCAATCTTTCTATCAGCTTAGACCAGCTTCCGGGTTCCTGAAGAAAACCATCCCCACCGCATGATGCGGCCACCACTATGGTGCACCGTGGAGATGGTGTGTTTAGGGTGGAGAGGAGTTTCCTGGGTCCCTTAGACAGCTTGTGGGAACCTACAAAAAAAATACTTCCTACGGCTTCTTTTACAACCTAACCCTGTTTTAAAAGTCTCCACAACTTTCTCCCTGACCTGCTGCTAATTTTTTGTCCTCGTGATGCTGTTTGTTCACCAATGTTCCTCTGAGGCCTTCATAGAACAGGTGGAATTATGCTGAGTTTAAATTACGCACAGATGGACTCTTATTTAGCAATCAGGTGACTCCTGAAGACAATTGGTCCCCCCCCCCAGGGTGTTAGGAAGACGGGTCCAATGAAAATGCACGACTTTTCAGATTTTAAATTGTAAAATATATTCGAAAACCACTTTTCTTCCTCCTCACAGTTTCATAAAACCCAACAAAATGCATAGATGTTTGTGGTTGTAACGGGACAAAATGCCAAAAACTTAAAGGAGCATGAAAACTTTTGCAAGGCGGCGTATGTGTGGGGTGACTAACGTCCTACGTTGATGCTTTGACCCGCCAGGTACTCCTGGTGCAGCAAGCGTCTGATCGAGGAGCGGTACTCGTGGTCAAACCAGCTCACTCTGGCGGACCTCATTCCCCTGGAGACGCCGTTCAACTCCTCCCGCCCTCCGGGGGGTCAGTGGAAGGAGCGGCTCATAGTGGGTCACAACGTCAGCTTTGACAGATCCTTCATCAAGGAGCAGTACCTGCTCAAGGTCAGTTTAGACGTTCCCTTTGTGTTTCTCTTTAACGCGCCGCTTTATATCAACCGAGGCACCCCCCTTTTGTTGCACGCAGGGTCCAAAGGCACGCTTCATGGACACCATGAGCCTTCATATGGCCATCTCTGGGCTAACGGGCTTCCAGCGCACGCTGTGGATGGCCAACAAGCTGGGTAAAAGGAGGGGTCTTCAGGAGGTTAAGGAGCACATTAAGAAAGCTGGACAGAAAAGGGAAGGCCCAATGGTTTGTGTTTCACTGGATAAACTTGTGTTATCATTTTGATTTTCTGAAACGAGCTAGAAGCAGTTTTAAACACATTTGTTTAAAATTGCCTTTGAATGTTCTAGTTAAACTGTTTTACTGTTTTTAATGTTCTTTTTTTGTTTCTACATTGTATCCCTACTTGCTTTTATTCTGTTTTATTTTCCTATATTTTAATCATGTAAAGCACTTTGCATTGTCTCTGTACTGAATTGTGCTATATAAATAAATTTGCCTTGCCTTTTTACATCATTAAAACTCAACGCTTTGTGCGTAGATTGGCTCCTGGGACTGGGTGAACATTAGCAGCATTAACAACCTGGCCGACGTACACGCTCTGTATGTGGGAGGACCGCCGCTGCAGAAAGAGGCCAGAGACATCTTTGTGAAGGGAAGCATGGTTGATGTCAGGAACAACTTTCAGGTAAAAAGAAAAGCGTAATATTAAACTTTGTTGGGGATCCTCTCACGGTTGTCTCCGCTCAGGAAAAAATGTGTGTGAGTTTGCTGCCGCCTACAGGAGCTAATGCAGTACTGCGCTTTGGATGTCGAGGCCACACATCAGGTCTTCACAGAGCAGCTGCCCCTCTTCATGGAGAGGTGGGTAAATGTTAACCCACAAACAACATAAGCAACACCAAGGTTTCTAGAACCCCTTCCCCCCCCCCCCCCCCCCCACACACACATTACAGCCACAAACTTCAGTGTTAGGTCTTTATTGTCTTTTGCCTGTTAACATGTAAATGAAGACCAGCAGGATGCATAAACACAGAAGAAAGGGGGGGAGCTGAAAAATGAGGCATGTCTATGTTTTCAGCCTCCATGAGTCAATACTTTACAGAACCATCTTTCATTGTATTTGCAGCTGTAAGACCTTTGGAGTATGTCCAAAAAGCCCAGAGGCTGACATTTTTTTACTTTTCTTCTTAGCAAAATTGCTCGAGCTCAGTCGGCTTGCACGGGAGAGCTTCTTTTGAGGAGCATCTGACCCTGCTCTTTAATCCGCTGTATAAATTAACAGTTTATACATGCAATCTCTTTAAAGATTTTTTTACTTTTTAACATTTCAAACTCAAATCTTAACTTTATTTTAATTTCACAGTTTATTTTGAGCAAACGACACAGTGTAGCTTCTAATTTTTAATGTGCAATCCACAAGTTTCCAACACTAAAGATAAGAAAGCTGTGGCGTACGTTTACACAGAACACCTGTGGTGGTCATGGCACTTCCTTGACCCTCTTGGACACCCTAAACGTTTTTGTTCACAGCAATTGGAGCGTCTCTTCTTATAGGTCTTGATAATTCGGTGATTGGCTGATTTGGATGCAGCTTTAGTAACCGTTTCCTTAAGGGTAGCGAAGATTGATAAAAGGAGAACATTTGAAGCGGCGCTCCTGGTTAGAGCAACAGATTGATGTCAGTTACTCCGTCCGTGTTGACGCTTTGCTAAGATCACTGATTGGGTGCTGGCAGGTCATTTTGCAGCAGGACTAAAACACAAGGTAAATTGGATTTTATGGTTAAGCTAATTGTTTAATCAATTGCATTTTATCTCATTGCCCTTCACAGCAACCTCAACGCAATGCATATTTCCCCCGGAACGATTCACTCGTCCAACCTTTACAGTCGGCAAAAACGCACGCAGAATAGAAATGACTTCAAACAATAAAGTTCACGTTGGGTGAAGGAATATTCTTCAGTTTTAAGTCTTGCTGTAGATTCTCAACTCGCTTTAAGGTTGGGCTTTTTTCTCGGGTACACGAACCCCTGATAATGCGTCCCCACAGCATGATGCTGCCACCACCGCGTTTCACTGCTGGGACGTGCAGCGTTCGTTTCCAGCCACAACGTGTGCCGAATGTTTCGTGTTCGCCACACAGGCCGGCTTTGGTCTGATTTAACCGGAGCACCTGTTTGCTGCATCTTCTGCGTTGCTGGTGGCAAACTGCAGACAGATGTTTTATAAGCTAACCCTGCTTTGTTCGCCAACTTCTTTCCCAAACAGTCTTGTTCACAATGAAAGGACAGGTGTTCTGTGTAAACGTACGCCACAGCTTTCTTATCTTTAGTGTTGGAAACTTGCGGATTGCACTTTAAAAATTAGAAGCTACACTGTGTCGTTTGCTCAAAATAAACTGTAAAATTAAAATAAAGCTAAAATGCTTGAAATGTTAAAAAGTAAAAAAGTCTTTAAAGAGACTGCATGTATAAACTGTTAATTTTTCCAGCAGATTAAAGAGCAGGGCCAGATGCTCTGAGCTTTGCTAATAAACAGCTTATTGATTCTCTCTGTTTGGTATCCCTGTAGATGATTTTCAGTGCATCAGAGCATTTTTAGCTAGAGGAATCGTCTTACCGTGTTTGCCGAGCTGCTGTTGAAAATGTGCTCTGCTCGTCTGTGCTCGGCAAGGTGCCCACATCCAGTGACGTTTGCAGGGATGCTGGAGATGGGAGTCAGCTACCTTCCCGTCAACCAGAACTGGGACCGCTACCTGGAGGACTCTCAGGATGTCTTCGAAGAGCTCCAGAGGGAGATGAAGAAGTCTCTGATGACTCTGGCCGACGATGCCTGTCAGCTGCTGCAGGACGACAGGTCGGGTGGTAACTCCTAAAGTCCCATGCTGTTGACTGTTTATAGCGTTTAAACGTATTTTGGATTCAGTCATTTCAATTGACCGCATGTTTAGATCCTTCACTCTTCAGAAACGACCAAAAAGCTAAGCAGTATTTTTAAATCTGAAAGTAATATTTGTTTAAATGATAGCTTTGGGGAGTTTTCTATGTGTTTTCATGTTGTATTTGCATTAAAATTTCAGGATAAAACTAATATTTTGTTAGTTTTATTATTGGGTGAGAAAAGCTATGTGGGTTTCTGTCATTTCCATAAATGTGGACCACTCTATTAATTCTATTTCTGCAAACATTTGATTTAACTTTTACTTATTCTAACACCCCCAAATAGAACACAAACAGTAGTTCTTTCATTTCAAAGTAGAACAAAAAGTCCTATGGTGGGCATTTCCAAAATTCAAAACTTATTTAGTCATTATGTCCAAGGGTCATATAGCGTTTGTGGTTTCAAAAGAGTTAAATTTAGCTGGACTGAAGGTTGCTGACCCCTGATCTAGTGGTGTGAGGGTTAAAAAAAAAAATCATGTGGTTTATGTTTTAAGGTACAAAGAAGACCCCTGGCTTTGGGATCTTGAGTGGGACGTTCAGGAGTTTAAGCAGAAGAAAATTGCCACTAACAAGAGGAAAAACTCCAAAAAAGCAGCTGAAGCAAAGATTTCTACTCCTCTCCCAGACTGGGAAGATGGTAAAAAATACTTCTTTCACTGTTATTAAATGTCTACTACAAGTTTCCAAATAGACTGTATTTACTTCTGCCGCCGCACTACTAGTCAGCCTGTTCCAGCTGATATTTCTGTTCTACTCTGGGCTGTTAGTGATGTTACAAACAAAATAAAGTAGCTGGTTGTGATTGTCAGACCCGGGTCCCCCGTCAGAGGAGGAGACGGCAGGTCCTTGCCCCAGCAGGCTGGCTGTGGAGAAACTCAAGGAAACAGCGACTCGTCTTCCTAAGAGAAGGCAGCATCTTCCTGGACATCCAGCGTAAGATTTGTCTTCCCTAATAAACTCCAGACTCATCCTCTTACACCTTCCCCCCTAAAGGTCACTGCTTCTTTGACCCCATGTCCTTCAGGTGGTATCGCAAGCTGTGTGAGAAGATGTCCGAGGACAGCTGGTCACCTGGCGCCAGCCTCATCAGCCTGCAGATGAGGCTGACGCCGAAGCTGATGGGTCTGACGTGGGACGGGTTCCCCCTGCACTACGCAGAGAAACATGGCTGGGGGTACCTGGTACCCGGACGGAGGGATAACCTGGATTCTCAGGAGGAAAGTCTGGAGTCGTTGTGCCCACACAGGTACAGGACCTGGTCGGTGCTCCTCAGGCCGAAGCGCGCGCTCTCAGGCCATTTTTAACCATGCAATACGAGGACTTTTTTGGAAGAGGTGCGCCAGATCAGAGCAGATTCAAGACGAAAGTAATAAGTAATACAAAGAAATAAGTAATACCAAAAAAGTAATACCAGATTCACGGCTGGTGAGGGGCCTTGCTGCTGCCACGGTGCCCTGTGTCTACCTGCACAGTCGTGACCTCAACTTCTATGACGAAGGTTATACTGAAGATCAGGGATAAGAATTTCATAAGTTTAACTGAGAAATGCTTCAAGTTTATTCAGATCGTAAACGTTTACAGGACCAACCCTCGTTTTTTTTAGCTGCCTTCTTATCACGTCGCCAGACTTGCTCTTGATCACGTTCTGTAGCCAGTAGCAGGGTTTCTAGGCCAAACCGGGAGTGAGTCTACTCCTCTGGGTGAGAGGCAACCCAACACATGAATGAGTTTCAGGATTCTTTACCGTTGACCTGATTTAGGGCCCGTAGCAAGTTTCATCTCTTCCACTCTGGTGAAATGTTGGGCTGCACAATTAAAATGTCCAAAATTGCAAAGGTCTGCAATTCCTGGCTATGTAACAACTAATGGATAAGACTCGTCCTTTAGGCGTCGGCGATATGTTTAAAAAGGGTTTGCCTTCACATGGAAGGGAAGAGAGTTGCAGCAGTGAGATAGTCTAATTTTATTATTTGCTTTAGAGTTTATATAATCATCATTTCTATCATAAACTTTCAGGAATCTCACCATAGCATTAAGTACCGGTCAAACTGTTTAATACATAGACAGGTTTGTTGGGTTGCACTTTATGCTCAACAAGGATTGATGTCCAACTCAAAAGCAATTCTCTTTAACAACAATATTCTGATTTGTAAAAACAGTTACATTTCTCGTTTTAAACAGTCCTTGTTTACAAAGATGTTTAACTACAGGCCAGTTTTGTTGCTCGTGGTTGATGCAGAGAAACGTCAAAATGAAATCGCAATTATGGTTGAACTGTATCGCAATTTTGATTTTTGGCTAAATCGTACAGCCCTAGTTTACGGAAGAGGATTAGGGCCAATAAAAAAAAAAGTCTATTCAATTCTGACTTTTTTTTCTCAATTCTGAGATTGAAATCAGAATTCTGACGTTTTTTCACAGAATTCTGAGAGAAAAGTCAGAATTAAATAGACTTTTTTTTTTTTTTTTTTAATGGCCCCAATCCTCTTCCGTACTGGTCAGATGTCCTGGTCGGTCTGAGAATTTCACCCCAGTCCCCTGTAGTCCAGCTCGGTACTTCCAGCAGCGTTTTAGTCCGTCCTTGGTTTGCTGCTCTGCTTGACTACAGCCCAACATCAACATGTCTGCCTGCAGAAACACTTGCATGCTGCCATTCCCGAGGAAGCTCAGGCTCCAAACCAATCCCTAGATGGTGGTGGTCATGGCACTAACTGGACCCTCTCGGACACCCTAAACGTTTTTGTTCACAGCGTCTCTTCTTGTAGATCTTGATAATTCGGTGATTGGCTGATTTGTTTGCAGCCTTAGTAGCCGTTTCCTTAAGGGTGGCGTTGATTGATAAAAGGAGAACATTTGAAGCGGCGCTCCTGGTTAGAGCAACAGATTG
This sequence comes from Fundulus heteroclitus, assembly GCF_011125445.2. Classification (NCBI taxonomy): domain Eukaryota; kingdom Metazoa; phylum Chordata; class Actinopteri; order Cyprinodontiformes; family Fundulidae; genus Fundulus; species Fundulus heteroclitus. The sequence goes on along the minus strand of NC_046362.1, from coordinate 23,260,052 downwards.
ATGTCAGTTGCTCCGTCCGTGTTGACGCTGAGCTAAGATCACTGATTGGGTGCTGGCAGGATTAAAACATGAGGCAAATTGGATTTTATGGTAAAGCTAATTGTTTAATCAATTGCATTTTATCTCATTGCCCTTCATAGCAACCTCAACGCAATGCATATTTCCCCGTAACGATTCACTCGTCCAACCTTTACAGTCGGCAAAAATGCACGCAGAATAGAAATGACTTTAAATGATAAAGTTCACGTTGGGTGAAGGAATATTCTTAGTCTCTTTTATTTTGCTTTGTGTGACTAAGTATGTTTTTACCTTTTTTTGTTTTCCTCCTTGTTATTTCCTATTTTTGAGGGTTTGCTGTCTTGTTTCTGTTAAAAAAAGCTCAATAAATATATATTTACAGAGGGAAAAAATAAGAAAAAGAATTGCACGTCTTGCTCTGTGGATTTTCCGCTTTTAATCTCTGTGCAACAAAAGTTTTCCGCTTAATATTGTGTTACTGTTTAGCTTTAAATGTGTGTGTGTGTTTGTGTTTCCACAGAGCCATTGAAAGAGTCTACAAAGAATACTGTGAGCAGAACAGCAAGGAGCAGCCCGAGGATCTGAACCCTTCAGACGAGCTCATCTGGACCGACAGCACAGTGTGGACAAAGGTGATTAAGTCATAATAAGAAATATTCTAATATTTGACCCACAGGGCAGCGTTGGTATGATTGTCTCTCTCATATTGATAGCTGATTCTTCAGGCAGCAGTGTTGCGATTAATTGTTCCCACGTGTTCTGAAGATAAGATAAGATAAGATAGCCTTTATTGATCTCACATTGGAGAAATTCACATGTCACATCGGCTCAGTAATCAGTGGTCATAGGAAGGAGGAGTCAAGTAGGACAAGGTGCATCATATACAGTATATACAATGTGTCCTCGTTATACCATGGATCAAAAAGGAGTAGGTAAGAAAAAGAAAAAATACAAAAAGAAATACGGCAGAGGATGTCTTATGTACATTCACGGTGACTTACACGTGTGTGTATTGAAATATATTCAGGTGAAATAGCAGCAGAAGTCACTTCTTTCAGGATTATTGCACAGTTTATTAAATAGAATTGCACATTAGTTATTGCATGTTGGTTATTACAGTTACAGTTACAGTTATGGTTACAGTTACAGTGCAGTATTGTATAATCTGATGGCAGCAGGAATTAATGACCTACGGTAGCGCTCCTTTTTACAGGCAGGGTGTCTAAGCCTGTCACTGAAATGACTTTTCTTTTCTGCAATTAAAGGTGGAGGAGTTGAGCTCATTGGAACATTTCCTAGAGGAAAGCGGAGCCAGAGCGGTAACAGATGGCAAAACGTCGAGGAAGGTCAGAACGGGTCCACCGATTCTTCCTTTTTATTGAGTCTTTGTCAGCCAGTCCTGTTTTTTAATGCAGAGTCATGTTTTCTCCTTCATTAGCCGTCCCGAGATCCACGTTTCTTCAGCGAAGAGAGCCGCTGCCATTATCACCACGGGAACGGCCCCCACAATGACGTGAATATTCCCGGTTGCTGGTTTTTCAAGCTGCCTCACAAGGTGAACGACTTTCTTTTCTTTCCGGTGCCCTAAGCAGCTCCTTCGGGGTTGCTTCCCCCCCCAACTGCTGACTCGTTGTGCTCACAGGACGGGAACCACAACAACGTCGGCAGCCCTTATTCAAAGGACTTCCTGGCTAAAATGGAGGACGGCACGCTGCGAGCGGGGAGAGGTGGAACCAACGCGACGCGAGCCTTGGAGATCAACAAGATGATGTCGTTCTGGAGGAACGCTCACAAACGGATAAGGTCTGTGTCTGCCGGTTGTTCTCATCCATCCACAGGTCGCCAGCACTGCAAAAATGGATCTAAAAATAAGTAAAATGTTCTTAAAGTTAGTGTATTTGTCCTTGATTTGAGCTGGTAAATAAGATTATCTGCCAATGGAGTGAGTATTTTAACCCCTAAAATAAGATAATTAGACATCCTGCACTTGAAATAAGATGATGGAGATGAGTTGTTCCTATTTTAAGTGCAAAAATCTTATTCCATTGGCAAATCACCTTTTTTACCTGCTCAAATCAAGGACAAATACACTAACTTTAAGAACATTTTACTTATTTTTAGATCCATTTTTGGAGTGAGTCTATCGCAGGGCAACACAGAGACAGACAGGACAAACAACCATTCACACACACACTCACACCTAAGAATTTAAACAGGCAAATCAACCTAATAGTCATGTTTTTGGACTGTGGGAGGAAGCCGTAGTACCCGGAGAGACTCATCCCAGTCAGATTAATAAATTTTTTCTATGGATGAATGTAGATTTTTATTTTCCCCTTTCGTCTCTTAGTTCTCAGATGGTGCTGTGGCTAAGAAAAGGGGAGCTTCCTCGTAACGTCAGCAGGTTTGTATGTCATGTTGTGTTAAAAAAAAGGGGAAAAAAAACAAAGAATATCCGTAGCTAACTTTGGGTCTCCAAAAAGGCACGACGACTATAATGAGGAGGGCCAGTACGGCGCCATATTGCCTCAAGTCATCACGGCTGGGACGGTAACCCGCAGGGCTGTGGAGCCAACATGGCTGACGGCCAGTAATGCTCGGGTAAGAAGCCTATGCGGTCAGTAAGACGCTGACACTTTAAAAAACCAATTTTTTATTTTTTTTATAGATGACTGTACAACTTTCTTGACTAACATTTTTTTCAAGAGACAAGAAGCGGGCACACAAGCTTGAATCTGTTGGCCTTTAGATAAAAATTATACAATACCTCTCACTAATATTTGGATTAACGCCATTTTCACTGCAAAAATAGAACTAAAAATAAGAATTTTTTTCTTTAAATGAGAGCATGTTTCCTTGATTTGAGCAGGTAAATAAGATTATTTGCCAATGAAATAAGATTTTTGAACTTAAAATAGAAACAATTCATCTCCATCATCTTATTTCAAGTGCAATGTATCTAATTATCTTGTTTTAAGGGTAAAAATACTCATTCCATTGGCAGATAATCTTATTTACCTGCTCAAACCAAGGATAAATGCGCTAATTTCAAGAAAATGTTACTTATTTATAGTTCTCTTTTTGCAGTGTTGTAAGTTGCACCGAAATCTTTCTTTCTCTGGCCATCAACAAACTTTGGACATAATTCTTATCAGGATTGGTTGGGCTGATTACTTGGTTTCCTGGAGGCTGAGGTCTAGACGCTTAATTTGACGCTGTTTCTTCATTTCTAAGCCAGTTGGATGTGTGTTTGGGATCATTGTCCTGTTGGAACGCCTCATTGTGTAAATGTTTTAAGAGGGAAGCCAATAGCCTTCTACATAAAAGTTTTCATCAGTCGAAGCTATTTTTTAAGCTGTTTGGCCGCAACAACAACAAAAATATGTTTGGAGGAGTTGAGACGAGGATTTCTAACCACATTACCTGTCTGCCAGGAAACCAACCAGTTTAGAGGGATTCTGCCAAGATGAGGGCTCAAATATCAAGCAGGAATCACGCCAGGACCTTGTTGTTGGCTGTAGAACGAACTTACGGTTTCTTAGTCACGTTTTAATGGACATTTAACCAAGTGCTAGTGAGGGTGTATGTATATATGCATGAGTCTGGAAGTATAATTCTGACTTTAGTCAAGAAAGAAAACAATAAGTAAACACTCATATTTTTTTAAATCCTAGATGTTTGAATGTATGAATGTTCCACGCAGGAAAATAAAGTTTAAAATAAGATTTTAAAAGCCCTTCATTTAAAATTTGTGTAAGCTGAGGGTAAAGTCATCCATTTACTCAGTTTGCCAAGCCAACTTTATTTATAAGCCCTTTAAAAACAGCACAATAAAAGACATAACTCAAGGCTTACTGAACTGACCACAGCCATCGCTAATATCGATCAAAAATATGCCGTAAGTCCCTCACCAGAACTATTTAAAGAGCGTATTGGTGTTCAATCAGAGATTGACTTAATATCTACTAAACAAGCTGAACGCTTACTTTTACACAGTAAAGGTTCTTATTATGAATATGGTGATAAGGCGGGCCGTTTATTGGCTCATCAGTTACGGCGCCAGGTCAATTCCCGTATAATACCTAGTATTCAAAATACCCAACAGGTAATTACAACCAACCTCACTGAAATTAATGACACTTTTAAATTATTTTACTCTTCTTTATATTCATCAGAATTTCCTACAAATAATAATAAAATGGAAGAATTTTTTCAAAGCATTCCCATTCCTGTTATTGATATGGACACCGCCAAGAGCATGGACTCCTCACTCAGCCTAGTGGAAGTAACAAATTCAATAAAAGCGCTGCAGTCAAACAAAGCCCCTGGCCCGGATGGGTTTCCCATCGAATTTTATAGAAAGTTCATCGAAAAATTGGCACCACTGTTACTGGCTATGTTTAACGAATCCTTAGAACGTAAGACTTTGCCTCCGACATTAACACAGGCTATTATAACTTTACTTCACAAGAAGGACAAGGACCCAACTCTTTGTGGTTCTTACAGACCATTGTCCTTGTTAAATGCAGATGTAAAGGTGTTAGCTAAGTTGATTGCTTTTCGTTTGGAAAAGGTCCTTCCTTTGATCATATCTGAAGAGCAGAATGGCTTCGTCAAAGGGCGTCAATTATTTTTTAATACGCGCACCCTCTTCAATGTCATTTATTCAAAGCAGTCTTCAGATGTGCCCGAAATGGTCATCTCCCTCGATGCTGAAAAAGCCTTTGACAGGGTTGAGTGGGAATACTTGTTTGCGGTTTTGAAGAGGTTCGGATTCGGTGATAGATTTGTCTCGTGGATTCGTCTACTTTATGCATCTCCCAAGGCCAGTGTTCATACTAATGATATATATTCAGATTATTTTTCTCTCGGGCGGGGAACACGTCAAGGCTGTCCGTTGTCGCCGTTACTCTTTATCATTGCAATTGAGCCTCTGTCTATCGCATTGCGTGCATCCCCCTCATTTAGTGGGATCTTTCGGAATGGGATGGAATATAAATTATCCTTATATGCAGACGATCTGCTGCTATATGTATCCAACCCCGCTATTTCTGTCCCCGCTGTCTTGCGTATTCTAAGTAATTTCAGCTCCTTTTCAGGCTACAAATTGTATTTGGATAAGAGTGAATGCTTTCCCATTAACACTACTGCTTGTGGTCTTCAACAATCTGATTTCCCCTTCAGGTTCAGTCTCACTGGATTCAGATATCTTGGTATAAATGTGACACGTTCTCTATCTGGCCTTGCTGCTGCTAACTTCTCGCCTCTTATTACAAAAATTGCATCTGATTTCCGGAGTTGGCGCAATCTTCCTCTTTCTCTTTTGGGCAAGATTAATGTAATCAAGATGAATGTTTTACCAAAATTTCTTTTTGTATTTCAATCTATTCCTCTTTTTATGCCAAAAATCTTTTTTGACTCCATAAATAGATTGATTAGTGGCTTTATTTGGAATGGGAAGCCTCCTCGAGTTCGTAAAACATTATTACAAAGATGTAAACTTAGTGGCGGACTCTCATTGCCGGATTTTCAGGCATATTATTGGTCTGCTCATATACAGAAAATTTGTTATTGGCTCAAATCGTCCAGTTCTCCCTGGTGCAAATTGGAACTATCTTCGTGTGTTGGGTCTTCATTATCCGGTCTAATTTTTTCTTCATTACCTATAAAACCCTCTTTATTTACTAATAATCAAGTTGTCTTTAATACACTGAAAATCTGGTCTCAATTTAGAAGGTGTTTTAAGTTTGCTGGTGCCTCCTCTTTATGTCCCTTAATTAACAATCATTTGTTTCCTCCATCCCTTTTCGACCCATCATTTTCAGTCTGGTATGATAGGGGTTTAAAACAAATAAGAAGCCTCTACACATCAGGAGTATTTGATAGCTTTGCAAATTTATCCTCCAAATATAGTTTACCGGGTACGCATCTATTTCGTTATCTACAAGTTCGAAACTTTGCCTCCAAATGTTTCCCAAATTTCCCTTCTATACCTCCTGAACAGCCCTGGGAAAAAATTATTGCGTATAATCCGATCCAAAAAGGCACGATTTCAAGGATTTATAGTTTTATTTTAAATTTAAGAGTGGATTCTAATTTCAAGCTTAGAGATGCATGGAATAAAGAGTTGGGAATCCACTTGACACAAAATACTTGGGATGATGCTATTAACAGAATTCATTCTTCCTCATCCTGTGCTCGTCTTAGTTTGATCCAGTTTAAAGTTGTACATAGGATTCATCTGTCGAAATCTAGGCTTTCTCAGCTCTACCCGGATGTCGTGGATATATGTGATAAATGCAAAGGCTCCCCATGCAATCTGGGCCACATGTTCTTTTTTTGTCCCAAATTATATAATTTTTGGTTTAACTACTTCTCAATTATGTCCTCTGTCTTGAAAGTAAATTTGCAACCTTGTCCATTAGTTGCTATATTTGGTATTCTCAATCCTACTTTAGTTCTAAGTTCTGCTCAAAGGGAGGTTGTTGCCTTTACATCTTTACTGGCAAGGCGAACTTTACTTCTACACTGGAAGTCTGATAAATGTCCTTCAATATCCCTCTGGGTGAAGGACATGATGTTTTTTCTGAAGCTTGAGAAAATTAAATATACCCTTCGAGGGTCCACACAGAAGTTTTACCAAAAGTGGCAATGTTTTCTTTCCTATTTTTCAAATTTAGAAGTTTTGCCCAACTGAAGGTGCCTGCCATTGTATCTTGTTACTTTATGATTAGGGGTTTGCTTATCTGATGAATGACACATTAACATATCTTATTTTCCATCAGGTGAACTTTGAGCTGAGAGGGGGGGGGGGGGGGGGGGGGCGGGGGGGGGTGTTCCTTTTTATTTTAATTTTTTTTTCTTTCTTGTTGTGAAAAAAAAAAAAGGGGGCTGAAACTGCTGTATTGTAACTTTGGAATTTATACTTTGGTGCGATGCTTCGTTAGTATTGTACTAACTGTATAGATCTGTGTAGGATCAAAGCGGGAGGCGCATCATGTATGTACATATATGTCAAGATATATTTTCATATGTATGCTTGTATGTATATATGTATATATATGGCTCTGTTTTGCTTTTTATTTCCTCTTTTTGCTCCAATAAAAATATATATAAAAAAAAAAAAAAAAAACAGCACAGCTGAACAAAAATGAACACACCTGATGAACAGAGAATTAGTGTAAAATACAATATAAACATGTAAGTATATTATAAGTAACTTCAGTAAAACACTTAAAAGATATAAAAAAATGCAAAAAGTAAACTAAAAGTAATTAAAATGTTCTTGTATTAGTGTATTTGTCCTTGATTTGAGCAGGCAAATAAGATGATCTGCCAGTGGAATAAGATTATTGCACTTAAAATAGGAACAACTCATCTCCATCATCTTATTTCAAGTGCAGGATGTCTAATTATTATATTTCAGGGGTCAATATATGTGTTCCATTGGCAGATAATCTTAATAACCTGCTCAAATCAAGGACAAATACACTCATTTCTAGAAAATCGTGCTTACTTTTAGTTCCCTTTTTGCAGCGCATATGTTTTGTTCTCTCCTCAGAGGGACCGGGTAGGCAGTGAACTAAAAGCCATGGTACAGGTACCACCTGGATATCACCTGGTTGGAGCAGACGTCGACTCTCAGGAATTATGGATCGCTGCCATACTCGGAGAGGCTCACTTCGCCGGCATGCATGGTAAAATCCGTCTGCGTCACAGTAAGATGCTGGGTTTTTTTTTTTTTTCGCTCCATCAGTGGTAATCTGGCCCAATATCTGTGGTTTAAGGTTGCACAGCGTTTGGCTGGATGACCCTTCAGGGAAAGAAGAGTCAGGGCACCGACCTGCACAGCAGGACAGCAGACGCTGTGGGCATCAGCAGGGAGCACGCCAAGGTGTTCAACTACGGGCGGATATACGGCGCGGGGCAGCCGTTCGCCGAGAGGCTGCTGATGCAGTTCAACCACCGGCTCAATCAGACAGAAGCTGCCAGTAAGGCCAGGCAGATGTACGCTCTAACCAAGGGGGTACGAAGGTGAGCTCAGCGACTTCAGCGGAAACTGTTTCATCGGTAGGAGGCGGTTGCTGTTTATAGTTTTTCCTTTTTTAGATACCATCTATCAGAGGAGGGCGAGTGGCTCGTCAATGAACTGGGCATAGATGTGCGAAGGGAGGAGAATGGAAGCGTCTCATTGGAGGAGCTGAGGAGGATCAGTAGACTGGCGTCGCAGAGGTGAGGGAGCAAATCGAACCCAAAACCCGGGAGCGTTATACATTTTCCATCTCTGTGGCTATCGTCCTCCTCCGTTTTCCATGTGTGTCCACCATACCGGCTCAGCTCTAGGCGGAAGAAGTGGGACGTTGTCGGCAAACGCGTCTGGGCCGGAGGCACGGAGTCAGACATGTTCAATAAGCTGGAGAGCATAGCGCATTCAGCCCAGCCAGCCACTCCTGTGCTAGGCTGCAGGATCAGCAGGGCTCTGGAGCCCAAGGCGGTAAAAGATGAGGTGAGACAGTGCCAGATAAATGACCTAACATTTAGTTTGATTATGAACATGAAAAAAAAAAAAACATTGGCAGTATCATAAAAAATGTTTGTGGTACATACTTTTTACTTTGGCACTTATTGTAGGATACAACTTTTGTTTTTGTTGCTGTTTTTATGGCCATTTTTACTGACCTAAAGATGAACACATATGTTCTCTTGTCTTTCCCATTTTGATGAGTGCAAGAAACAAGTTTATGTCTCATAATTTTTAAACTCTAGGGAAACAGGAAGTCATGGGTTACTAGTGAAAAGTGTCTGGAACATGAGGAACTGAATAATTAATCAGAAATTTCTTGGCCAGTTTCCATCAAACAATTTCTCTTTTAGAACAAGCCAGAAAGAAAAGTTAAAAGTATTACCTACATATCTCCTTACTGGACAGATTCTCGCTCACTTTTATTTTTTTTTGGGTGCCTGAAAATGTTTTGTGTGCCTTCTCACAATACATTTTTTATTTAAAGAAATACCAGCATTGTCCAACTGTTCACGGGTTATATTGCTATATCCTTTATTTTATGCAAATGTAGAGGCTTTCTACTGCAATAGATCATATTTTATTCAGACCAGAGAGGATGCTTGAGAGCAAACAGGAATTTAAGGCTCTGCCAGAATAATTGCCCTGTCCTGGTCATAAGCGCCGTTTGATTTTTCTAGTTCATCACAAGCAGAGTGAACTGGGCGGTCCAAAGCTCTGCAGTGGACTACCTGCACCTGATGCTGGTGGCCATGAGGTGGCTTTTCGAGGAGCACGACATCGACGGCCGTTTCTGCATCAGCATCCACGACGAAGTGCGCTACCTCGTTCGCAGCGAAGACCGCCACAGAGCGGCGCTGGCGCTACAAATCACCAACCTGCTCACCAGGTCAGTTCAGATTCTTTTTATCGCCATCATCTCCTAAATCAGGACTGTCGGCTAATTTACCGATGCTTTTCATCCCAGGTGCATGTTCGCCCACGCTTTGGGCATGCAGGACCTTCCACAGTCGGTGGCGTTCTTCAGCGCGGTTGACATCGATCAGTGCCTGAGGAAGGAGGTTACCATGGACTGTGTGACTCCTTCCAACCCCACCGGTCTGGAAAGGAGATACGGCATTCCACCCGGTGAGCTCCGGACAGCTTTATCAGCCATTTTCCTTTGTAAATGTCAAGATTTTGTTCTGGAAGCAAATGCTTTTAATACACACTGTGCAACAGAAAAGACAAGAGGAGTTCTGACGTGTAACTGGAACAATTTATTATGCCAAAAACATCCAAAATGAAACTGACACACACAATGACTGTTCTGTAGTTGCAGCTCTGATCTCATTTGCACTTTTCTCTTTTTCAGTCCGATTGCTTACATGTTTATTAAAATTATATAAGTAGAATTATAATAAAATATGCAATAATAAAAGAAAACTTGGCAACGTAAAAACACTGCGTTTGCAGCCCTAATTATTTTCCTGAACTTAGTGCGTATCAATTATCTAAAAGTCTAGATAACTACACTTATGCTGTCGTTTCGTAAAATTGTCTACAAGCAGCTTGTTTATCAGGAAGTTCTGAAGAAGTCCGAAAAGCCAGACTATTTAACTATGAAAAACAGGGGGGGAAGAATCCTATTTTAATAATATTTATAACATTTAAAAGATGGTTCTTTTAATAAAGTGACATAAATAAAAGGCTTTTAAACAAAAGTGTGCAAATCTTTCCGCAGGCGAGGCCTTGGACATCTACCAAATCCTCAGCATCACCAGAGGCTCTCTGAGCAAAGGAAGGTAGCCGTTTCCCGCTCACTGTTTCCTCTTCTTCTGTTTGGGCTCCGGCGCCTCCGCCGCGTCCTGCGACTCCTGCGTCTGAGAAACAAGAGAGACATTTGACGGACCGGCCTCTGGGGAACTGAAAACTGATTTAACGACGAAGGTCGAGTGACGTCTTCACTGACCACCTCAGCTTCCTCCTGCTCCTGCAGAGCTGCGTCCAAGGTGGCCGCGTTGATGCGGAAATCTCTGGAAGTGCTCAGCTTCATGTACTGCATCAGATTGACCTGGGCGGGGCGGGGAACACTGGTATGAAGAAGTTGTCTTTTCGTTAAATATTTGTGTATTTTGTTTCTATAAACCGGTTTAAGCACAGACCTTTGATTTCTTTGAGAGTGCGATGAGGTACTTCTCGTACTGCTCAATGCTGAAGATCAGGTTGGGGATGGCCTTCGTGTCACGCAGAATCTTTGCCTGTGAAGAAAAGAAAATCTTTCATCTAGCGTCTAACAGTAGTGGCCAAAGTGGGGCCCCGGGGCCTTTTCCGGCCCCTGGAGTGATTTTGTGCGGCCCTCAACAGCAATTCAACAATTATTTGACGCACCGGCACATGTGAGTAATGTAAAAGGTGGCTATTTATTCTTAGTTTAGACAAAATTGTTACAGATAAGTTAAAATTTTCTTACAATTGAAAATGTCTGGCATCTTTAATTTCACCGTATAAACAGGACCACATTTGTTCAGTGACTTGTGCTCAAATGCAGACTTTAATGCACTAAAAATAGGCTTTTAATTCACTTTTTAAAAGTTGGCTAAATACATCAACTGTTTCCAAAAAAAAGACTCAAGTCCTGTTTCTATTGTGGAGAATAAGACGCACACAAAAATGCATTCGGGCCAAAAAGAATCAGCAAAACGGATGAGCATGTTTTAATACGACAAAAGATGCTAAACCCTTTTAAATTTTGAATCTTCAATGATTTACGCATCCCTTTTGAACATAATATCTTACAAAGTAGGGCATGACCATAAATTATGGAGCTGGTAAAAGTAAACAATTATAGTATAGAATTTTTTATTTGGGTATGTTGGTTTGTTTTTTGTTATTTATTTAAATTTTTTGGCCTTTGAGTATGTTTGATGTGACAATTTTATCCCAGGTGAGGAATAGTTTGGACACCCTTGATCTAGAATAGGTGCAGCTGTGAGTGAGAATCAAAAGCTTTTCGGTTATTAATATAATTCAAAAAAATGAAGCTAGCTGCCATCAGCTCCTCTCCTTTGGGTCTGGGGTCTCTATTATTTCTTTTGACAGTACTCCACAGGTTCTCTAGGGGTTTTGGTTGGGCAAATTTGCCGGCTGAGCGAGCTCAGTGACCCCAGGGTCCTCACAGCAGGTACTGGTGGTTTTAGTAGTGTGAGCAGATGAAATCTTTATAAAGCCTCTCAGAGGAGGGAAGCTAGTGCTCTAAAATTTCCTGCTAGACGACTTTGGACTCGATAAAACCGAGTTGACCAAATCCAAATCATCACCGACATGGGAACCTTCACACTGAAGCTCGGGAAACACAGATTCTGCACTGCAAAAAGGGAACTAAAAGTAAGTGACATTTTCTTGAAATCATTGTATTTTTCCTTGATTTGAGCAGGTAAATAAGACTATTTTCCAGTGGAATAAGATTTTTGCACTTAAAATAGGAACAATTCATCTCAATCGTCTTATTTCAAATGCAGAAAATCTAATTGTCTTATTGTAGAGATGAATTTTTCCTATTTTAAGTGCAAAAATCTTATTCCATTGGCAAATAGTCTTATTTATCTGCTCAAATCAAGGAAAAATACAATGATTTCAAGAAAATGTCACTTACTTTTAGTTCCTTTTGCAATGTGAGGCTCTCTACTCTCCAAATTAAATGTAGCGTTTACTTTTCTCCCTGAAGACGACTTTGGACCAACGAGCGAGTGTCCGGTTCTTTCCCTCCTTAGCCGAGGTAAGAAGTTTCTGACGTTGCAGCTCACGTCCCAGATACATCTGTGATGAATGGACTTGGCATCACAATCCGCTAAAAGGCTGCACAAAATCTTTTTTCCTTCCACTTAACTTTCCATAAATATGAATGATACACCTGTATATTTTGTTCCCTCCCAAAAAAACCGAGTGACTTTATAATTTTTGTAATAAATAGTCTGAACTCATCTCCTCACCCACCTCAGCTTTGATCATTCATTTCTACGAGGCTATAGTCCTTACCGAGGCAGCGGTGTTCGCCTCATTTCTCTTCTTTTTCTTCTTGTCATCTGCAAAGCTGGATTCGCCACTCTAACCAGGGATGAAACAGAATAAAACAAAAAATTATTCTATCCAATAATTACATTTTATGACAATAATTAACTGATAGAGACTGTACCTGTGCGTATGTGATAAAGGAGTAGCACTGTGGCGTAAGGTGGGAACCAGACAGTTTAACCTGCACAGAAGGAGCGTTAAATAAGTAACATGAAAATTCAGAGGGAAATAAAAAAAAAACTAAGTGATTATACTTCAGACCTACCAGTTTCTCAAATCGATTTGGCAACGATGCGCTCTGGCTGGCACACACCTGGATATACTAAAATGGGGATTTCAGAAAAAAAATGTCACAAATGGAAACGGCCACAGAAATGATCAACTAGAGCAGGGGTCTGCAGCATGTGGCTCTTTACACCTTCAGCTTTGGCTCTTTAAAAACTTAGATAAAAAATTGGTCAATGTTTCTAAATGTAAAGGTAATTTAAAATTGCTAGCTTTAAGGTGCATTTAGTTCTGCAATATATGCCTAACATTTCCAGAAAGAAAGAAACTAATTGCATATAATATTTTACTATAGACAAATGAAGTAGATTATTGTCAATAGGTTGCAAACGACTTGCTTTTTCATCATTTTGATGCCATTGGCTATAAAAATCCAATGTCCAATTAAAGAAAATGCATTAAACCTAAACATAAAAATACTGTTGGTTAAATAATAACTGTTGGATCTTCAATTTAACAAACGACTTAACTAATTTCCTGTAGAATGAAAAAGAGACGTGTAACTTTTGTGGCTCTAAACAAAATTAGTTTAGCTGGACCGAGGGCAAAAATGGCTCTGCGGGTTGTGAAGGTTGCAGACCCCTGAATTGAACGGACACGCACATATTTGACCAGGGTGGTGAGGATGGTGTAAGTGCGGGTCAGCTCTCTCAGCAGCGTTATGGTGCAGCTTCCGGGCAGAAGAGCCGTCTGGACCAGCTCGTTTAACGCCGTCAGGAGGGTTCCCAGTTGCAGAGTCACCGCCTTCTCCACCGGATCCTGCTGGCCTGCAGCCTGGGAGGCCTCAGCTGCAATCGGAGGTTCAAGCGCCGTTCACAGACCGCAGCTATGATAAATAATCCAACTGAGCATCTTTGGGTGGGGGGAGGGGGTCGTCTTACCGGTGCCAGGTTTATCAGGAGCTGTTTGAGTTTTCTTCCTGGCAATAAGCCAGTCCACTTCATCCAGCACTCGGTCGACTTGAGACAGGACCAGCAGCTGGGGGCAAAGATTGAAAAGCCAAAAAGAGACGACTTGGAGACACGCGAGGAGGAATTTCACAACGAATCCAAAGCTTGCGGCGGGAAAACAGACACTTACTGCTGCTGTAGTTGCCGTTTTCATGTTCACGACGGTAAAATTAGACTGTTTTTCCACCTCCACGTCCTGATTGTAGAGAAAGAAGGAGCAAAATAAATGGGAGGCTGGATATATTTGTGATTTTTGGCTTTACTGTTTGATCAGTTTCGAACTTCCGTGCAGCACCCCGCATTTATTGGCTGGGATGATGTAACATAATCTCAAACTAATTTGAATTTACTGGGGGGGAAAAAAAGACACTTTCACAGAATGCCCCTTTGCCATAATTATCGTCCCTCTGCTGTTGATGTTTGCCTCTCCATTTCACCCGACGGCTGCGTTTTGTCTCCTATTACGCGGCGTATAGGGTTGGATCGTACAGCGAAAAGGGATCTTTGACAATATCTCTGGAAATCATTCTGATTTCTGGATGCTCTCCTCTTCTCTCACCGGACTGAGATTTCCATGGAACAAAGCTGTTTTTTTTTGTCTTAAATATTTATGTCTTGCATGAAAGTGTACATTTACACTTACATCTGACCCAATCTGTATGATCTGATTGAGTTTTTACTTTGTAAAGTGTCTTGAGACGACATGTTTCATGAATTGCCGTTATATAAATAAAATTTAATTAGATTGAACTGAATTACCATAGTTAATTTTTATGGCTTTATATAAGGATAATCGGTTTAGCCAAAAATCAAAAGTGCGATATATTTCAACCATAATTGCAATTTAATTTGGACTTTTCCCTGCATTAACCACAAGTAACAAAAACGGCCTGTAGATAAAGATGGTTGTAAACAAGGACCATTTAAAACAAGAAATCTGTTTTTATTAATCAGGATGTTATTATTTAAGAGAATAGCTTTTAATTTTACAGACCTCTGCGATTTGAAAATTGCGATTATATTGTAAATGCGATTAATTGTCCAGCTCTATAATAAGGACAGCTGGACATTAAAAAAAAAAAAAAAAAAACGCATCAACAAGAAAACAGTAAAATAGGTAACAATGGCTCTAATATCTACAGAAAAAAAAAATTGGCTTTTACAAAATTCCTCTTTATGAAAAAAGCTGCTCTGAAGTTTTAGGAAATTTTTCGTCACGACTACAAACTACCAACTACACATCAGTTTACCACCACTGCGTGATAATGTGGTGGCTGTGGCCGCTGATGCAGCATTAAAAAGAAAAGCACGATGCTTTCACAGCCCTATATTTTATAATAGGGCTGAACGATTTAGGAAAATAATCTAATTGCGATTTTTTATCTTAATATTGCGATTTAATGCAATTTTTTTCTAGTTTAATTTATCATGTCTTTTTAAACTTATACAAACAACAAATCAATTTGTTTCCTCGCCGTGTGGATTAGTTGCCAAAAGACCCACAGCATCTAAACTCGGTGCAGAAATGATTGCGTTCTGCCTACGATATATTTCAACCAAAATTGCAATTTTGACTTTTCTCTGCATTAACCACAAGCAACAAAAATGGCCTTTAAATAAAGATGTTTGTAAACAAGGACTATTTAAAACTTTTAATGTTTCTATTAATCAGAATATTATTCAACAGAACAGATTTTAATTGATTTGGACATCAATCCTTGTTGAACATAGAGTGCAAAGTCCAACCAACAGGCAAGTCTATGTATTAAACTGATTGACCTGTACTTAATGCTATATATGATTATATAAACTCTAAAACAAGCAATAAAGTTAGATTATCTCACTGCTGAAACCGTCTTCCCTTCCATGTGGAAGTAAACCCACTTTAAACATTTTACCGACCTAAAGGACATGTCTAATTCCCTAATTGTTACATAGCCAAAAATTGCAATTTGGAAATTGCGTTTTTTTTAAAAATCGCGATTATATTGAAAATGTGATTATTTGTTCAGCCCTATTTTATAATACAGATTTACGACGTATCGGTCAGTTTCCCGCTTAAAATGTAAAACTGTAAATAAAAGCTGTAAAAGTGTAACACTGATCACCTGATCTATATCTCCCAACTGGCTGTGAATGTCTTGGCAGAGCTCCAGCAGCAGGCTGGCTGGAGGCTTGTAGAGGACGTGGAGGCTGAAGAGAAGGGACAGAAGTCCCTTACAGAACGCAGAGTCCTCTAAAACAGCAACGAGAGACAAGGAAAGAACGTGGACTTCCAGATAAGCTTCTGTGCACTTAAAAAAAACACACAGAGACGAACTTCACCAACCAAAACTCGTTTCCTTGCAGATCTTCACAGTCCAGGTGATCATCTGAACAAACTGTGAATCCAGAAGCAGATCATTTAGATAAATTACTCCCGGCTTTACGAGATGACGTCCATGTAACTTTGCGCCTTGCCTGCTTAGATGAGGGCTTCAGCTGACGTGCGAGCACGGCCAAAATGCTGACCAGCAGCTGAGCTTCTCGGCTGTTGAATTCCTCCTCGCCTCCGCTTAACTGAGCGAACAGCGCCCTCTGTTGGAGAGCAAAGGACGTGTTCGGCAAATTAGACGCCACCTAGCACATCAGCATCCTTTTGTAAGGAAAAGAGGAGCCTCTACCTGAAACTGTCTGATGTAAAAATAGTTCATCTCGGCGACATCGTCCTGCTCGGCTTCACCTTCTGCAACATCTGTAAGACATGTAGATATGAAGGAAGGCTACTTCTTTTTTTCCAGCTGTACCCTTCAGTACCTCTGCAGTGAAAATCTAACCCATGGTGGAAAGCAGCTGGGCCATCTTCTCTGGGTAGCGCTGCTGGCAGGTTGTGAAGATCCTCAGCAGACCCTCCAGGCACAGCTGGGACAAGCTGCAGCGCTTCTCCTTCTTCCCCGCCTCCTCCACCGCGCCGGGGATGTTGGTGTAGCGCCACATCAGCACGCTGCGGGGGGGGGGGACATTCAGACAAGAGATCGCTCGTTGGCACTGGGCCGCCGCCGCAGGTTTAAGAACTAGGGATGCACGATATATATATCGGACAGATAAAATATCGGTCCGATATGGTAAAATTTTACATCGGCCCGATAAGTAAAATCCTCCGATGAAAAATAGCCAATGAATTAATTAAATGTGGTGGAATTTTATTCAGGCAGAGCAGCCCCAAAGCGGGACAAGACCTGTGGATTTTGCATTCCTGATTATCAGGACCCAGGCTTGGCTCCATTATTGCCAGACTATAAACAAACAAACTTGGTATTAGAAGATGACAACAGCATTGCAGTTTGCAAAACAAGAATTTCGAGAGGAGGAAAGAAAGATTTGGGTTTTAACACAACAAACCTAATAGCTCACCTGAAAAATCGTCATCATGACACCTCATTTTTGACAATGCACTTTTATTGATTTTATTTAACTTTTTTAATTTTTATATGCATATGTTAGTACAGATAATTTTAGTTTGAAAATTATTTGACTTGACTCCAGAAATACCTTTGCTGATAGCCTTTTGAACATTTTTTAATAAGTTTCACTTTTTTCTTTGACCTTTGCAGTGGTTATTTTTTGACTTCACAAATGCCTTTGCAGTTAAACCATAGATTTGTTCAGTAATTTTTAAGGGATGCTCTTTGTATTCTAAATTGATTTGTGTCTTTTGTTATTAAAAGACAATTACAACTTTTTTTGTGTGATGGTATAAAAAAATATAAACATTTGAAGAGCCAAAACCTTTTGTTTGCCGTTATAAATAAGCCACAGCTGCTAAATAATTTGTTTTTCATAGCACAAGCTGCAGATTATGCAAAAACTATACTGAATATGAACTTATCGGTATCGGAATTGGTATCAACCATGAAAAGCAGAAAAATATTGGTCATCGATATCGGTTGAAATTTTTAATATCGTGCATCACCAGTAAGAACGTGAAACTCTTAAAAAGACGCAGTGACGCGGCACCTTGTCATGTCGCAGAGGAAGCGGAAGGTCCGGTCTGCATGCTGCCCGTCCGGACCGTCCGTGTGTCCGGTTTCCTCCAGCTGTTGGATCTTCTGAACGGCAACGCTCAGAGCGTAACGCACAAACTCCCCGCTTGAGCGGAGCACCGACAGAGCCTCTTCTCTGCTTTGACTATTGTCTCTAAAACAGATAAAAACATTTCCTTAGTCCAAACCTGCAGGGACACGTTGAGGGTTAAATCTTTTCGCCATAAAGACATAAGGTTTCATAGCAATGTTCACTTCATCTGTTCGTTATATGACACCTACACTGTTGTGGTCTTTACAGCCTCCTCAACAGTTATTGCCACTCATCGTTATAAGGTATAAAAATTTATAATGCAACAGTTTAATCTCACCCATAAAAAAAAAAAAAAAAACTTGGAGTGTTAGATTTATTTTTAACCTTCCATATGTTACCAGCCTCATTTGCTCCAGGTTTTAGCAAGTAGACACTTTCTTGCAGCCCATCTAATGAACTTGAATGACATGTTCTATCGTCTTTCCCATTTTGAACAGTAGCCAAGGGAAAGGTGCATCCATGTCACCGTCACATTAGAAAAAAATTATTCCAGCTGACCAAGACTTAACGGTGTAAAAGCAGAGACCAGAAATTAATTTTAAATGTCTACGAAGTATAATCATTGTTATTTTTGTTTCATTATTAGCATACTTACCTATTATTTTATTCTTTAATTTACTTGTTTGGCTTAAATTGCAGTCGGCTTTTGTCGTTTTAAACAAAATGTTTTCTGAAGGGAAACAAGCAGCTGTTACTAATTGAAGGAACAATAAGTAATAATGACACCTAGTGGTTAAACTTGGAACAACACATACAAAGTGCCTTTTTGCATTGAATTTTTACTTCCACGGGACAGGTCTATGATGATGTATTTTGTTTTATCTATATTCCACTCCTCTTACTGGCTTCCATGTTCGCAGGCTGCAGTTCTTTTACCAAAATAAAATATCAAATGATGCGCTCTGGTTTAGGAACCCTGATATGATTGGCTCAGGAACCAGGAAGAAAACACGGGCTACACTCTGAACCTAAGTAGTTCTGGACCGTACTTTTAGGTCTGAAAGGAGAAAAACGTGACTAAGACATTGTTGATGGAGAGGACTGATTGTTTATAGGGAATGTTACTTCCATCCTGGGTGAAAATGAGAATGATTTAGATTGATTTTACAGTAAATTTCTTACTTATTGTTCGTAAACACTCTGATCAACAAGAATTAAAAGTATACATTATAAGAGCGCTTCACTTTGACTTATTTTAAAGGATTTTTTTAAGGGTAGTAATAATCTTAACATTTTATTTATCTGCAATGAATAAACTAAAGGTTGAACGTTTCTACCTACTTTAGCCTGAGATCAGGTTACTGCAGTAAAAGATGAATTTATCTGAAAGCTTTCAACACATTATGTTAAATATGTGCTTAATTTACCATAATAAACATGTATTTACTAAAGGGACCATTAAAAAAAAAAAAAAGAGGGTTCTGTAAAGCAGTTTATGAAACAAAGCGTTGCCATAAAAGACTGGGGGGTCCAAAGAGATTTCACCTGAAGAGGACGGTGATGAGAGTCGACACGAAGCCCATGGAGAGTAAACTGCGAGGAGTCTTGTGTGAGGGCGCGCGACCCTTTCCGGATTTCTCCTTCAAGATCTCAGCCAGCTTGTGGTGACGGTTGAAGAGCTGGAGAAGCTCCTCAAAGCGGGCTTTGCTGCAGGACAGAGACAAGAGCTCATCAGCACTGAAGGCAGTGGACGCAAAGCAGGATTACAGTAAATTTAAGACTTGGAGACCTTTTTTGGAGAAATAATTAAGTTACCATAATAGCTTTATTAAATACTTTTAACTACCGTAACTTAATATATTGTTGCCTTTCTAAAATAAGGCGACAATGGTTTTTTTTTGCAGAATATTATCTTTTTGTCTAAATTAACTTAATAACTTATTGCTATATTATTTTGTGTGCTTTCTGAAAAACATGAAAAAAATGACGGACATAATTTTGTCAACTTTAGTTTTATTCGTACCAGATTTTAACACCGCTTACAGCTAGTTTCATTATGATTACTTATAACAAGTAAGAAATATAAGTAAATATACATTTTTCTATGAGCTATTTTAACATAACAGACAAGTCTGATGTACTGAAGAATGATAGATGATTATATTTAGGACTCGTTCAGAAACCCTGGCAGTGTTGATTCTTACTTGTAGTTTGCTTTGAGGAAGTTGTACTCCATCAGCACCTCGTAGAGTCCCATCACCAGCACAGCGTAGATGTTGTTCTTCACTCCGACGCTGGATCCCAGAGAAAACTCTGCCGATTTGTCCTGATCAACGAAGGCAACACACAGACTCAAACAGTGCTCCATAAAACATAACATGGATGGAGACACAGAATGCACAACGTTAAAAGTTGTACAAAACGACACATTTTAGTAAAATAACTGAACTGATGCTTTTTAATAGTAAGAACCTCTTGCTTTTAAAGAAGAAGAAAAGAGTTCTCCATTTCCTACCAGCTCAAAGTCCTCCAGTTCACATTTGATCATGCGTCTTGTCGCGCTCTCTAAGATCGCCTGTAACTCAGACTTGTATCCCTCCTCCTCTTCCTCGTCGTCGTCGCTGTCTTCTGCGTTGAGGTTGGCGCCTCGGTGTGAATTCTGCAGCCACGTCAGGCAGTGAACGGTACAGCTCACTAGATGCGCCTGGGAGAAAGCAACAAAAAAACAGCAGAAACAGCTTAAGAGCATTCGTCGACCCAAGGCGGACATGACTGTGACGCCACAACGAGGAAGACGGGGGTACCAGCGGCTCCTGCAAGTAGACTTGGTCGCCCTGAGCGGTGATGCACGGTTCCAGTTTGACGGGGGGGAGCAGGTCCTGTTCGGGCTCATAGTACCGCCTCACCTGAGAGAGCAAATAATTAATGGACACTTTTTGATGACAGGCACATAAACGCAGCACCATCCACATAAATCATTGAAACTAGTTCGCTCTTAAAAAATAATTTAATTTTAACTGCAGTAGCTTGTGTGTGTGTCAATGTCAATTCTTTGAGTAAATTTTCTCAGCGAGGGGGAAAAGCATGTTAAATATTTGCTGTTCTTGACTTTTCTTTCCCCCTTTATCATCTTCTTAAAGCTACAGTAAAAGCTGCAGGCCTGTAAAAACTCTGACCAATCCTTGTCATTTGGTTCCAATGGCGGGGATTGGTCAGAGTTTCGGTCCTGACCTCACTCCTCTCTGTCCCTCAGGTTCTGGGGGTATCTCCTCATCTACTGGTTGTCCCACATGCCGATCGTTCTGACGAGCTCACGTAACGCCAGCGTGAGTGAACTTGTTAGTTTCCGCTTGCTAGCTGCGCACTTCTAGTGTTTATGTATCCGGTTAGCTTAGCGGTTAGCTTCGGTGTTAGCCGTTCATTGCAGCCCCACTGATCTCACCGTACACTTTGAACGTGGCTGAGAGTCGCAAGAAGCGACCTGCATACAAGTTTAAGAGATGAAGAGGAAGGCCTCAGTAGAAAGGAAATAAGACCAAAGTGTATTTGGGAGATTTTTCACGTGATCCCTCTGAAGAGTGATGGTAAGACGGTCCTATAAATGCGCAGTTATTCAAAATGGGACATGGGGAAACTTCTGGAAAAATCGCAGACTACCTTTAATTCGGCTTTTCCCTTTCAGGGGTCGCCACAGTGAGTCATTTGTTTCCATCTAACCCTGCAGTTCAACATGTTTTTTTTATTTTGTATTTTTTTATGTTAATGAAATAATAAGTTGTAATCCTTAACTCCCTTTTTTAACTGGCTTACAAATATGATGCAACACAGGGGTCCGTTTCCCTTACCCCCCTCTGAGACAAGGGAAAACACATCATTCCATAGAAGCTAAATGTTTGTTAATCTTAAAAAGCAAGAAGAAAATAACTACTTGCCTAAAGTAATTAAAGATTTTAGTTTTTTTCTAAATCTCTAATATACATTTTTAGGCTTTTTACACATCTTTCAATGAATATGGAGGGTGATGTAACACAGCACGGAGGTAAGCTCCTTCCGCAAAACACTTCAAAGCAGGATCAAGGCGCCTTTTATGCCGACTCCGGGTATTTCGTGTGAAGGCCTGCGCAGCGAGGAAGGTTAAAGTCGGCTTCTTTCTGTTACCACCGACTCGCCTGGCTTCACGAGACTCGGAAATTGTTACATGACGAGAAGAGCATCAAGGTGAAACTTCTAATTCTGAAGCGATTGCTCGGACCAAAGCAGCATGGCCACACTGAGCTCGTCTGGCACTATTGTTTTAAAAACAACAATATTAGAAGAACTGTGACATGAATCCAGGCAGCGCTACAGGTCGTGCACTGCAAAAACGGAGCTAAAAATAAGTAAAATGTTCCTGAAATTAGTGCATTTATCCTTGATTTGAGCAGCTAAATAAGATTATTTGCCAATGGAGTGAGTATTTTGACCCCTAAACTAAGATAATTAGATATACTGCACTTGAAATAAGATGATAAAGATGAGTTGTTCCTATTTTAGGTGCAAAAAAAATCTCATTCCATTGGCAAACCATCTTATTTACCTGCTCAAATCAAGGACAAATACACTAATTTCAAGAAAACTTGACTTATTTTTAGTTTTTGCAGTTTCCACTGTCTTCCAGCTGGCCCGGATCTCTCAGTGTCCGTTTGTGAACGGCCAGAGGGAGCATAGCGGTGGCTTATCTTCGTTTCGTGAACAAGTCTCGAGTACGTACCTGTGAGAGAAGCGTCTGCATGATGGAGCTCGCTAGTTGAGAGTTGCGACGGAGAACGTCATAAAAACCCTGGAAAAACAGTTTTGAAAGAAAAGATCAGCTCCCTCGATCATTCAGCAAGCCTTTTAAAAACTGAATTTAAACATTTGGGCTGCTAAGGACAGATTACGTTTTCCTAAAAATCTGATCTTTTTTAGAAAATAAATTATCTAAAACTAGAACAAACATCAAAAGATGTCCCACCTCATAGAGCATGAGGCGCACGTCGGCCTGTTGGCCAAGGCAGCGGCGCAGGCTGCTGAGGATCTCCAGGCAGAAGGCTTCGTTGGCAGCGGAGTTGTAGCGAGAGTGAACGTCAACCTGGAGCTACACGACGGTTAAAAGAAAATGAATTAACACTACCGTCTAACGCCGAGGTGCGTGTCTGCAGGTAAGAGATGCTGGAACAGTACCTGGCTGGAGGAGACAGCTTGGCTGCACTGACTAGAAGCCAAGCTCCCCAACACCTTAAAGTTTTTCAGCAGCAGCAAAAAGCCCGTCACCGCAGACTTCCTGCCATCCAACTGGCTGATGGGGGGCATATAAAGAGGGTAAACGGTGTAAGAAGGGAATTCATTCACTTATTAGATTCCTTCGATTAAGAGCAGAGCCGTTCATACCTGCAGAACATGGCCTTGCGAAGCACCAAAATTAAGGAATCTTTCAAAGACATGCTGACCTTGAGGAGGGGCTGAGGATGAAATCAGAAATAAAAAGTAAAAACAGCAGAAAACTTTACACCAGGGGCGTCAAACTCATTTTGATTTAGGGGCCGCATACAGCTTAATATGATCTCAAGAGGGCCACATGACTAAACTCAATGCAAGATTAAATAGAACTAATAAAAGTGGACTTGTTGTTGATTTTTTTTTATATTAAATGAATTTCACTTTTACACAATATATTATGAATAACCTCAGCGTTTTTAAGAAAAGTATGTGCAATTTCAACAATACTTTTACTCAGTTAAACATTTACTTAAGTGCATTATGCATAAGAACTGATCACAGTGATTGTACAATGTTGAAAAACATTTATTCACATTTTTTGGAACTTAAAAACACTGTCCTGCATGACAAAATACATCAAACAGATAAAAATTAAGAAATTATTTAAAATCAATTTTCCACATCTGAAGCTCAGTGCTACCATCTGCTGATTAAAACACAGCGCCCCTCGTAGACAATACAGGAACTGCAGATTGTCAATTAAACAAGTCCATGTTTTATTTTCAATAATTGTTTTATCATTCTCTTCCTTTTATCTCCTCTTTCTTTCACCTTTTCTTTTTTTCTTCTTGTTCTTCTTTTCCTCTCCTACTTTCCCATTGTAGTGTCCATATCATTTGAGATATTCCCCGCATGAATCATAATAAAACTATTCACATACATAAATCAAGCGGAGCACTATGGCAAAAGCAGTACTGCTACACTTAATGCTCTTTTTGGCATTAAGACAACAATTATAATTGCCACATTGCCAGACAGGACACTGGAAAAATAAAAAATAAAAAATAAATTGTTGAATGATAATGCATTTAGCCACCGGGCCAGACTAAATTGTACGGCGGGCCGGAATCGGCCCGCGGGCTGTATGTTTTACACCTTAAAAGCAGATCTGTCCGTTTCCAGGTACCTGCACGGCCTTCAGAAGACCCTGGACGGTCGCCAAAGGCAGGTACGTCAAGTGGTCAAACGTTTCCGTAACCTTGGAGGACGACTCCAGGAGAATCATTGGAGCAGAGATCACGATGTCAGAGAAAAGGTCTGAGGAGCCAAAACATTAAAAAAAAAACACACTATCAGTGGCAGCCATATAATTAATCTGGAACCATTTGACAAGCTAAGGCTCCAAAGTTTGGTTTCTCTGTGCTTACGGATTCTTGAAAACGTTTATTACCCAAGTAATGACTGACAGGCGAGGAGGTCTTTGTGACCAGACGATTCAGGACCTGCTCCAGTATCTCGCCTCTGATTGGCTCATGCATCTGTTGTAGACGCAGACGGGCGTCAGTCAGAAACCAGTGAAGTGTTTTAGCCGCATTAGGCACGGGTCGGTTATCGTGCCTTGCAAAAGTACCGTATTCACATCCCATTAGCTTTGCAAAGTTTTGTCACATTAACGACGAAATTCCGTAGATTTTATTGGGATTTTATGTGACTGACCAACACAGAGCAACTCCTAATTCTGAAACAGAGATGGAAACATGCAAGTTTCTCAAAAAGAAAAATCTAGCACAAACAATTTCCCTCGGATGTCGCCTAATTAGGTTGTAAGACAGATGATAAAACTACATCTCAAGCTTTGAACATCTCCCAGAGCACTGCTCAGTCCATCATCTGAAATTGGAAAGTGTGCAGCCCAGATGCAAAGCCATGAAGACGTGGCCGTTCACCCAAACTGACAGGCCGGGCTGTTTTTGATCACAGAAACAGCCAAGAGGTCAGAGGTTATCCTGCAGGATAATCACCTGTCAGCAGAACAACAGCAGCAATAAACCCACAGAAAGAGCAAAGATTAAATGGTTTAAATCAAAGCGTGAACCTTTTTTTTTTTGCATAAAACTAAAATATTTTCCTTGTACTTCACAGTTATTGCCTGTTTTCTGTCTGTCTATCCCATAAAACCCCAATAAGGAACAATGACGCCTCTATTCGCAACTTCACAAAACATGAACAAGCTCAAAGGGTATTACCGTATTTTTCGGACTATTAGGCGCACTTAAAAATCCTTAAATTTACTCAAAAATTGAAGGTGTGCCTTATAAATGATTACTGTTGTGCTCACTGACCGATTTTACGTGGTAAAATATGCTCACAAATCTGTTAAAAAGTGTAAGTACGACTTTGATTAGCAACGAAGCCGCTCCTATCGATCGATATTCCGAGCGTTACGGTACGCTGTGTCACTACCTGATCGGACCCCTGAGCTGTCTACAACACTGCCTGACTGTAATGTCGAAACCAGAAGTGCATTCATGTAAAGATCCCCGTATTCTCGGTCGTAGCTCACTCCGGAGGTCCGCACGTACAGCTACATGCACAGCTCAATTCTTACGACTTCTCAGAGGCGAGAAGTCTTTCCATCGAACTGGTTTATGTGACACCAAGCTTGATACACTGAGCTGCTCCAAGCAGGCTGAGCGCCTCATGGTCCGAAAAACACCGTCAATTAGTTTTGACTCGTGTCAAAGTAGAACATGAGCCTTATATGTGGACAAAGACATACAAAGGTTAATTCACCGTACGCCTCATGGTCTGAAAAATACGGTAGTTATTTTGCAGGACGCGGCTGAGAACCAGAAGTAAATCTTTTCGTACCTTAAAGCCCTGAAGGAGCATCTGTCCTCCCAGCTTGCACGCCTGCTGAGAGGGGGTCCGGGCTGCACCGACGGGCCCCTCTGCGGCCTTGCCAAATGGTCCAGGTTTGGGTCCAAATGTGTCCATAAGGAAGAACCCGAGCTGCACCAATCCCTGAGTGACATGATCCCATCCAAATACGCTGCACAGCAGGAAAAGGAGGACTCAATTAACAAATTTCGTTTTGTTCCCTCTTAAGGTTTGCTTGATTTTTCATTTATTATTTTTTTTTTTTTTAAATCAGAAAGCAGAACTGCTTACTTGAGTAATAAATAGGGCTGAACGATTTTGGAAAAATAATCTAATTGCGATTTTTTTTCTTAATATTGCGATTTAATGCGATTTTTTTCCCCAGTTTAATATATCATGTCTTTTTAAACATATACAAACAATAAATCAACTTGTTTCCTCGCTGTGCAGATTAGTTGCTAAAAGACCCACAGCATCTAAACTCTGAGCAGAAATGATTGCGTTCTGTCTACAATATATTTCAACCAAAATTGCAATTTTGACTTTTCTCTGCGTTAACCACAAGCAACAAAAATGGCTTCTAAATAAAGATGTTTGTAAACAAGGACTATTTTTAATGTTTCTATTAATCAGAATATTATTCAAGAGAACAGCTTTTAGTTGATTTGGACATCAATCCTTGTTGAACATAAAGTGCAACCAACAAGCAAGTCTATGTCCTAAACTGACTGACCTGTACTTAATGCTATGTATGATTATATAAACTCTAAAACAAGTAATAAAGTTAGATTATCTCACTGCTGCAACTGTCTTCCCTTCCATGTGGAGGCAAATCCACTTTAAACATTTTACCAACACCTAATGGACGTGTCTAATTCCCTAATTGTTACATAGCCAAAAATTGCAGACTCTGCGATTTGGAAATTGCGTTTTTTTAAATCCCAATTATATTGAAAATGCGATTAATTGTTCAGCCCTAGTAATAAATGTGTCATTACCTGTTCTTAACCGTGTCCAGTATCATCTTAGCCACACTGCAGTGCCCTGGCAGCAGGTCCTGCAGGAACTTTGACCCTTGTTGCAGCTGCTCATCCTTAAAGCTCTTAATCACGGCTCCTTTCAAAAGGTCAAACACCTGCCGGTAAAAGGGGCGGAGCACGAAGAACGTCATTTAACACAGATTTTAACCTGAAAGAGGAAAACAAGAGGAACGAGGAAGCTGCTCTTACCTGCTCCTCATATCGCTGGATGCGCGCTACGGAGAGCAACAGGGCGACGCTGAAAGGACACAAGTTCCCGTTCGACGTCTGCAGAGACACAAACTTTGTAGCGCCGTCCTCACATCTTCTTTAATTCGACATGTTTAAAAGAATCACAGAAAAGAGACAGAAACGCCGCGCATCACCTTAAAGCTTTTTAGGAACTCCCTCCCGAGCTCATGGTCCAGCCTGGCAGCAAAAACTATATGGAGAATAACGGTCCCCTCCACATGCCTCAGCTGGTCCTGGGGAATAGTCTGGACCTCCAGATGCAAGTTCCTAAGGACAGGGATGAAAGAGTTTCTAACGAGTAAACAAGAAGTTTGCAGCGCAGTGGCGAGTAAATCCAGGAGGAGAACACGACTCGCTCACTCTCCGTCTTTCTGCTCCTCCTCCTGGCGGATGTCCTGGTCCCTAAAGTAACCGACGATCCCATCCAGGATCTGCTTCTTACAACCCTGGTGAAAGACAAGAAGGAGTTCAGGGGAAGCATCGCAATGGTTTAGCAGTAAGAGACGCATTTAAACTCGTTTCTTAAAAAAGAAAGAAAGAAAAAAAAAAACATACTTTAGCTGATAAAAGCAGCAGCTGATAAACCAGTGGGGGGATCTCCTGCAGATCCAGTTTGGAGAACATCCTCAGGACCTTCTCCACCACAAACTGCAGCTCCTCTGATGACAGGGGCACATCCCTAAGAGTAGGCAAACAAAAATATAGTTAAAGTCCCTGTGAAGGTTTGAAGACATTCAGATTTCCTCGATTTTTAATACATAATAAAAAAAAAAAAAACTCATATTAATTTGCAGCAGATGTTTGCATGTTAGCAAACGCCATGAGGAACAACAGACTAAATAAAACGGCAAAGAATTTCCCTTATTAGCTGTTTTCTATGTTATTTGTGCATTTGGAAGATGCTTTTATCCAAAGTGACTTACAAATAAGGAAATAACAATTCTCCTTAGTCTATGATATTAAATAATTAAATGTTCAATGATTCGTCATGGGGTCGACTTCATTATGAAGCTTCAAACAGGTCTGGTTTCAAAACCAGTACAAATTTTAATTAAAAATATAATCAAATTAAAAGATTGCTTTAAAAGTTGTTTTAAAGAGTTATCAGAGGTTTCTCTAGCTGAATGGAGCATAGATTAGCCGGGTTGTCCCTCCCCACACGGACAGTAAGCTGGCTTAAAAAGGGATTCTTCATCTTTCCATTTCTTTCCCAACAACATATAATATTCTAGGGATTAAATACTCGTAAAAGCACTTGTAATTTAGTGGGTGTTTATTCCATGTTGTTTGCTCAAGTCTATGTATTACAAATCAAAATAATACTAATTGTTAACTGATAAGATTATTATACCTGTAATGCCTAATATGTCCTGATATTTAAATAGCAGTTGAAGCCTTCCTGTTAAACTCATAGCTTATAATTTTACTTTCCCGTTTTATCTTTAAAACTGAGGTATTTTTTAACTTATAAGATTGTCATAAAGCAACAATCTCCTACCAATGGATGCCTACGCCTAAGTAACACTTGTCATTGAAAGACTAGCATCAACCTACTATGCCCAATGTGGTCACTTCAAGATGGGGTAGATGAAGAAACAGCAGATATTAATGGTAACCACGCCCCCTGGTCGATCCTCTAGGTTTCAGAAAATTCTGCTGTTTAATGTTGGTTTGATACGGTTTCCATCATTCTAAAAGAAATGTAACAGCGGCCCATTACCTAAACATGGTTGTCAAGTGGATAACACACTGCGGATCCCATCTGCGGGAAGAACAGGAAAGCAAAACGACGTGAGCACTTAAAAAACGGTAACCTAGCGAAGCACGGAGGGCGTTAGCTAAGAGCCAAATAGTCGTTACCTGCTCGAGCAGAGGCTGTTGATGAGCTGCTTTTTGTATTCTTCACCACTGAGTTCCCCTGAAATCACAACAAGTCGCGTTTTGAAAATGCACGCCTCAGGTGTCGTTACCTCACACGTGGCCAAGCAGGAAACCAATTAGCGTTCACCTTTGCCGTATGACAAGGCTTCACACGAGGCGAGGGCCGTGAGGATAGTGGGAAACAGCTCCAGCGATTTCCCGCTGCCCATCTTCCCCGCTTTAATGGCGTCGACGAACAGAGCAGCCAGTTTGGCGAGAGACGGTCCGGGCAGCGCGTGAGTCTGGGCATGACGTTGAAAAACACGTTACAACCCACAAACCATGTATTATTTTGGTGTTTAATGTCACATACGAACATAGTAATGTATAATTTGGATGTGGTGGAAGGAAACGCGTACATGGTTCTCATTTTTTAATAACAATCAGAAGTCTGAAAACTATGTAGGACCACCTTTTGCTGCGATTAAACCTGCAAGTATTTTAATGCACCTAGCAGCTTTGCACAACTAGTCCCTTACAGGAAGATGCCCGGATCTGTAACGCCGCTTTAAATTTCTCCACATTGTAATCCCTGACCCTTTCTGCTGTGTTCCCTGGCCTTGATGATGCCGCTTGTCCACTAATGTTCTCTAACAACATTTGTCCTATTATACTCATAGGACAAATCTATCAGTAAAATTCTGTTTATAATAGTATCCATCTCTATATTTATTCAGTAAAAACCCATGTCCTGTACTTATGGAACCATCGTTTATCCTGCACTTCCTGCTATTGCACTTCTGGTTAGACCTAAACTGCATTTCGTTGCCTTGTACCTGTACCTGTGTAATGACAATAAAGTTGAATCTAATCTAATCTAACAAACCTCTGAGGCCTTCACAGAACAGATGGAGTTCTACTCTAATTTAGCTAAACGCAGATGGTTTCCGTTTAGCAATTAGGTGACTGCTGAAGACAGTTGGTTGCAAGGAATGTTATTGAGGAGTAGCAGAGTAAAAGAAGCTCCACAGAGGCCGGCGTCTCCTCTACACTCCATCTGAGCCTGGAACATCTGGAGAAGAACAGCACCGACGTGTGAATGCTGTTTCTGGACGTGGACGTCCCCAGAGCCAGGCTACTTCACAGTCTAACAGTGACACGTCTCCAAAAGACGACACGGGAAGGATTGACCAATCCCGGAGCAGGTCCTTGCTGATCCATATAAGCTGACGTAAGCTTCTGGATTTTACCCTACCAGCATCACTTCATGTATGAGAGTCCAGTAGTGAAGCTGAAGCATCCCTCCGGCTCGTTAGATTAAATATGTTAAAAGTAGAGGACCACTTTTGCAGGGAAAGAACCTGGGAGAACCGCAACAGGGTATGGCTAATTCTTACAAGGTTCAGTACGACGCACGTCATTAAATATGCTGCTAGATGCTAAACTGAGAGGTAATTTATAATGTATTGTTGTGTTTTTTTTTTTGTTGTTTTTTTTTACCTCCAGCATCAGCAGACCGATAATATCAGCTGCAACCTCAGCCTGAAGATCCCCAGACTCACACAGAGGAATCAGGTGCTCATACACCAAGAGTCTGCGATTGGCCCCTTCGCTGGAAACAGGTGGAGATCCTGCAGACGAGGAAGCACAGACTCTATTCCCGCTGCACATCACGCCTAACATCCGATCACTTCCGTTCAGCTTCATACTACATCTAACCTGGAGATGAGAGATAAAGGCAGACAGCACACAACCGGGAGCTTACCTTTAAAAATCCCTTTAAGCATGGCACCGACCTTTTTGCCCTTCAGTGCGCTGTTGGTTGTCGCAGTAATGAGCTGGAGAAGCATGCATGGCGAAGGTGATATGTAAACAGCTGGACGCCACGGTCAGTTCCAGAAAGGGAGCAGTGTGTGGATCAACTTACCTGGTTATCTGTCAGGGTGGACAGGTACTTCTGAAGCTCCGTGGTGCTCTCACCGTCTGCCAACGAGACGATTTTGTCCATTTCAGCTTTCATGGTCGTCCCGAAGACAGAGAGAAGTCACCACAAAACTAAAACCGAGCCAATAACTCTGTTCGTCGTGAATCCCGGGGAACCGTGTCTGCTTTTAAATCATTTAACTGTCGCTAAAATGTGAAATTCAACTGAAACTGGTGGGACAAATCTCCAGCAGTCTGAATACGAACTGACTTTGGTAACGCTTTCATAATAATAATAGCAAATTTCCCGCCACCGAACACTTCCTGTTTTCTTCTTCTTCTTCCTCATGGACGGTTGGTGGAAAAAAATAACAGGTGCGCATTACTGCCACCTACTGGTATGGAGTATGGTAGAGAACGATTATCTATTAAACTTATACTTGCTATCCTCAAATTCAACTTTGCTAGATTAAAAGACTTAATCAAAATGATGATGGTTTTACTTTCTGAAGCTTTCTGCTTTTTGTTTTTTCTTCAATCTTTCCTAAATCTTCTATCATCTGTTCTTTCTTTCTAATTTCCTCAATTTTTTTTTTTTTATCATATTCTATTTAAAATCGCAGACTTTTTGCTATTTTCCATGTAAATCCTTGGTGGCGCTTGATACCGCCGCGGCGATCTTGGCCTCCCCTGGGATTGCGCAATCCCATGTTAACTGCGCTGGCTTCTGTTCTTTGAATGCATCTTCCTTTCTCTAGATCATACATTCAATTGTCCAAACAGTTATGAACTGATTTTCCACAATTTAACATATGTGGATTACGAATTATGTTTTTGTCATCAAACTGTGTGCAGGTAACATGTTTTCGTGCTGCTGCGCGATCATAAACAGCAAAGAACTGGTTGTAGGTGAGGCCGGCAGTTCCTTGGCCGCTAGGCAGGGGGCGCTCAAGGGGCACCGCTCGTGATCTCCAAATAGTAGAGTCAAAGCAAGTTATGGATGTATTATTAGCGAGTTTTGCTAAACAAGTAAAGCACTAAAAAGACTCTAAACATATAGCCGGAACAGGACTGATCAAGAAAGGCTTTTTTCCCTGGCAGTGAGCTCCATTGAGACTGGGAGACTTTTAAAACTGAAGAAGGTAAAGAGAACTTTTACCGGAAAATGACCGATGATATACTGGTTCAGAAAGAGCGCCGCATGGACTTAAATTATAAATAGAGGTAAGACAGCGATAATTACTGTTACTGTTACAAACCTCTGGGTCTCTGTGCATTGCTGATGGACTTCCCTGCCATTTTTGCCTTCCGAGCATAGTTATAAACTATCTCTCGCTCCCACATTCAGTCAGTTCGTGCTGCACATTTTAATCCTGACCAAAACTACAATAATCACTGGTTGCGTGCTTCTAATAAATGCATTCTTTTGTATTTGCCAGAACATCTTTCTAAAACATGTTTTACTAAACTCACTAAATACATTGGTTACATAAAGCCTAAAAGCATAGGCTTACTTTTTTATTTGTCTTTTTCAAATAGTTTTAGTGACTAAAATTTTGACTTTAGCTACAGGCCGTGGCTATTTCATATTCTGACCGACAGCAAACAGTTTAACAGATAACTGCGAGTTTGCACAGGCATTTTGACAGACGTTATTAAAAAAATAAATTAAATGAAATAACAACGGGATACAAAATCAGTCAAATTTACATCTACAAAATTAATCCTGTTCAATTCTTCCTATTTAGTGTGTGTTTATTACGAGTATGACTAGCATTCTGCTAGTTTATTTACGTTTTGCAATGGAGTAGCTACAACGAAAAACTATGTAGAAGTCTCTTTCCCCTTGGTCTAAAACTCGAAACCTTTAAAACCAACAAAAAATACACAAACAAAGTGTTTAGGTCTACTTCATTAATTTTCTAAGGTTCTCATGATGCACCAAAGCAACGCGTTTCACGAGATTGGCTGTACCGTCCAAAGTAAATGAAGAGCGGTGAAGCCCATTGGAGGAGAGATGCCGACTAATGCGTGATTCCGATCAGTTTACGTCGCTTCGTCATCAACATCATAGATCTACAGATTCAAGATGGGTCGATTGATGTGTAAAATGCATTGGGCCAGTGGCGCAATGGATAACGCGTCTGACTACGGATCAGAAGATTCTAGGTTCGACTCCTGGCTGGCTCGAATTTTTCTCTACGTCACTTTTTTTTTTTTCAGCGATAGCGTCCAGTCACTTGCGTTTGGCAGCCTTTAAAGGCACAGGACAAGCGTACGCGAGACAGAGAAGATAAAAAGTAACAACGAGGCGGTGAAAAATTAATAAGTCTCGGTTTTAGTACCATAAACACATATAGATTATTTTAAATTCGAAACAACAGTTTCAGAAATGAGCATTTCTGTTTATAGCATGACCATGACAAGCTTGTTTTGTGGGTTTTTCTTTTTTTAACTAAAATAACTTGGCTGGTGCTACAATGGTAGAATCTGGGTATCAACAGGCAATTTAATGGGAATCAGAATCAGCTTCGTTGGTCAAGATTTTGTGCATTAACAACGAATTTGACTTTCGTGTCAAGCACATACCAGTGTCCAGTAAAATCAAAATCTATATTATTATTTATATTAAAACTGTAACATTACCCACCGTGAAGCAACTCCAGTACCTACATGGAGTGAAAGTCAATCCGATTAAGAAGAACACACAATGACTGCAATCATCATAAAAAGCAGATTACAGTATGCAAATAAATTCAGGGTTAAAAACTTTAATTTTGGAAACATCTGATAAAACCAAACTCAAAGTGCTTGGCCGTAACTCCTATTGTGACATTTGGAGGAAAAGTGGGAAATTGCCATCCCAACTGTAAAACATGTATAAGTTATCATCATCTTATGTAAGAGCCATATGATTGAAATTAGTAATTATTGATGTGACGGGAGCTCATCGTCTAGTGTGGGGGTGATGGGTGTGTCTGGAGGGGCGTGACTGTCACCAAGATATGAATGGGAGCCAAACGCCGCGTGCTGGTTTTGTATGTATGAGGTAGTGGGTGCGTGGGTGTAGGTCGTAATTTCTGTTGACCGTGCTATAATGTCGCTTATTGTTGGCAACAACGAATGGGTTTAGCCTGGTCAGTATGTGTCAGTATCTGTAAAGTCAAGCATAGCTGTCAAGTGGAATAAACGGATAATTGCAACCACCAGAAGCGATTTGGAGTTTAATGAAGCACGCGTCGGACAGAGAGGAATTCACCACGTCAGCCCAAGTGCGGCCCTCTACAAACTCATTAGTTTGCCGCACAATTATCTTATGTTGCTGTTTTGCTAAAGGAGGAATTGGGGAACTTAACGAACCAGAATACAAAAGAACTTTATCTATGTTTACATGCAGAAAATTGATGGATTGAAATGTATTTTGATTAAAAAACAAAAAATAATCAGATTCTACCATTTATGTGGGCACACAGTAAATTAGATCAGATTATCAATCGGCATAACCACCCCTGTTATTCAGAATACAATTTCATTCCGAACTAGCTTAATCCGATCTCATTAATCTAATTGGCTTGTTTTTATGACAAAAGTTTTATTCCGATCAGCCCTTTATTCTGATTACTTGTGTCCATGTAAAGGTAGCTATTGACTGCAAATATTGAAACATCTCAAGACTTGTTCTCAGTTCACCTCTTTCTCTTTCAAACACACATGCACACAGAGTGGCAAAACAGTTAAAAATGTACTCAAAACACAGAAAACAACCAGCCAAGATTTTCATTTTTGATATCTGTTATGCGTTAATATCCCCCACTAAACCCTTAGAGTGACTTTTCAGCTGCGACGAACATAATCCAGTCAGCGGGAAATCACAGACTGTCTGGCCGAGTAACAAAGCAGCCGCGGCGGCCGTAACACTGTAGTCTTCCTGGCCAGGCTCAAACTGACTGCACAGATGAAGTTTGGAGATGTACTTCTTTGCCAAAATTCATCTTAAAACAACTTTTTGTGGTAAATTAAGGTTATAAAATTAATAGGTTTGTAAACTTCTCATCTCCTTATTCTACCCCTTAGGTGGACAATTTTTCTCACTGCATACAAGCACCCTCAACAAGCACCAAGAAAGCAGAGAAGCATCAGAAATGTAAAGCCTAGGTCTTCCAAATAGACCATTACTCTAAGTATAGTGCCAAGTTATTTACCTTCAAGGTAAAGACCAATAACCTGACGAGCCAGAGGAATTTCGTTCCGCTTAGCTCCGCCTAGCTTCACTCACATCCATCTGGGACCTCTTCCATAGAGAGTGATTTCTTCAACCCATTTTATTGTCCAGCCAATCAGGACGCAGGGCTGGAGTTTCATAGATGTGACGTAGTGGAGAAGCGACCATGAGACTGTTTTGATTCAAACAATGGCGGCTCACATCGAGGAACCAAGCGTTAACATTGATGCTGCTATTTCTTCCGTGTCCAATCTACCTAATATTGTTTCATTAAAAGAACATCAGAGAACGGCTCTGAAGGCTTTTGTTGGTAGAAACGATGTTTTCGCCCTTCTCCCGACCGGATTTGGCAAGTTTTGTTGTTTCCTGCGTCGCTCTCATCAGCGTCACGGGTTAGCTTCGGTGTGAGTGGTTGAAATAGCACGTCGATAAAGATGACAGACAAGTGGCTTATCCAATCATATGCAACGATTTTTGATAAGGCCCAGCCTTCTGAAACGCCATTCCTATGGATCTGTTCCAGATGGATGAGTGGAGCTAGGCGGAGCGAAATACATCTGGCTAGGGTCAGGTTAAACGACCAAGCCTATGAACGCACCTTTTGCGTGCTGTCACTCGCCTGACATTATCGTCGGCCGTTCGCATAGCAGGCGACAGCAATTGCACAGCTGGTGACAAGCCAGAATACAGTAGAACAATGGCGCTATCACTTAACCACCTCTCCAGTCTCCCCACTCACTCTTCTCCAGGCTTGGTCCTTTCTGGACTTGTCTCGGTTGCAATAAATGGTTGAGTCATACAACTGAGGCTGACTGCTACTATCAGCTTGTCCTCCATGTTGAATAAAAACAGCTTTGTCTCTGTTGCCTCTGTGGCCTCGCTTAGCGTCACATCGCTCAGCGTCACATCGCTCCTGTTGTTGTGTAATGCATTGAATTACATGTATTACCACTAGAGGGCAGACCATGCCTTTGAATTGGAGAATTGCCACTTAATTAATCCACTTAATTGCCAGAGCTGACACTGTGGACAACAGACGGTGAGGACAGCTTACCCTAAGTTATGCAACGGACTCGGGCATGTCCAAAAACCATACACCATAAAGCTGAAACCTGATGCCAAGCCCTTTCCACTCAATGTGCCTAGACGTGTACCACTGCCACTAATGGGAAAAGTCAAGGAGGAGCTAGAGAGGATGGAAAAGCGGGGAGTTATTAGCCGTGTGGAAGAGCCAGTTGATTGGTGCCATGGCATGATTGTAGCTCGCAAGAAACACACAAATAGCGTGCACATCTGTGTGGACGTGACACCCTTAAATCAGTCGGTGTGCCGTGAAAGATACATCCATGCCTCCGTGGACCAGACATTAGGCATGCTGACGGGTGCTCAGTACTTTTCAAAGCTCGATGCAAATATGGGCTTTTGGCAAGTACCACTGTCCAAAGAGTCAGGCCGCCTCACCACATTCACAACTTCATTTGGCAGATACTACTTTAACTGTCTGTCGTTTGGTATTTCCAGTGCACCGGAGCATTTTCGCCGGAGCAATTCCATAAAACCCCCCAAAAAATGGGGTTTTATGGAATTGTTCCAACATTAATAAGTTACCTTTGCCCAGGTTTAGATAAGTGACTTATGTGTACTGAGAATGTTAACATGGCAATGTTTTGTGTTTGCTGCTATAAAGGGTTAAACTATCTTCAGTAAGGGGGATGTGGCGTAATGCGTTGAATTACGTGTATTAAGTTACCACTAGAGGCCAGACCATGCCTGGGTATTTCAGAATTGGACATGTGGAATAAATTAGGCTGGAATAGAAAATAAAGAGGCTTAAGTTATCCTACCTAACACAAGACCTGTGTTGCACCCATGTGCATAGGGATATCATGTAAATCTGTCCCTCGGCCTGCCACATTTGCGTCTAGTGTGAACACACCTTAGCTAAAAAAGGACTATCAAAACACTATCTGGACGGACGATTGGCGTATATAGCTTTATTTTATCATAATCAATTGTATTTTGGTGTATATAATATGGCAATATACCTTTAACAACCTTAAAGTTAGGAAACTTTCAAGGCTCCATTAAAAACGTTTCCCTCCACGGCATTCAACTTAATTATAGCTTTAAATGTAAAAGAAAGAAAAAAAAATGTTGTTATTGTTGTATTTGTGTTTATTGTTATAATCTTACTACCCTGTAATCTTGCCTTTGTGGGATAAATAAAGTTTTCAGATTCAAAAGCAAATTTGATTTACTTCTTCTATATTTCAAGTTTATTTCAGACAAAGCAGTCCAAATCACGGAACAGTAAAATGAAAAAGACAACGCATACTGAAAAAAATGCTACACAGTTTGTAGGAGTGTATTGATTATTTTAGTTTTATCATTTAATTTCCCCTTTGTTTATTGGTTTGTTAAAAATGCTATATAAACAACTTCCTCAACGACATCGCCATTAACAACATTTCAACGAGGTACTTATTCCTTCCACTTTTCCGTCCATTGATACTTAATTTTGCCTCCAAAATATAAAAGTAATCTGTGGGGTATTTATCTTAATGGAACTTATTTCCTTTTTTTAGATGATAATATTGATATAACCAACAGTAAGAACAGACGTTCATTTTATCGAGCCAGTGGATTTTCTGACCTGCAACTTTAAAATTCCGACTTCTCAAAACAGCATAAAGAAATACAAGTATTGAATGTTGTGTTTTTAATGAAACCCTTTGTTGAAAGTTTTTTTTACATTTGATCAGTTTATGACAACTTTAATGTGTTTTATTGGGATCTTGTGCAATAAGCCTAGACAAAGTAGCACTGACTGTGAGTAAATGAATAGTTTTCAAATGTATTTGGAAACGGTTGTTTTGTAACATCAAATGTTGATTAACTTAATTAAATTTTGTGTTTGAAAAAAGCCAAAATGCGAATATGTTTGTTGGAGAGATGGATGACTGTGCAATGCAGGCTGCTTTGAGGAGACAGGGGAAATTTCACTATATGATAAATGGCCTTGCCATAATTCCGTCTGGCGAGCAGCGTGACGTCAGTGTGAGGCCCCGCCCATGCTCGAAAGGACAGGAGGATATGACTGCAGTTGATAGACGGTTTGGTAGTGATGTAATTTTAGCCGTTTGTTGACTACGGATGGCTGTTTGTGCCAGGCTTTGCGGAGTCGGACAGTCCCGAAGGTGCCGGAGACGACAGAGGAACGACCAGCAGGACCAAGGGAGCGATTCTGACATGGACGAGGAAGAAGAGGAGCGGATCGTCGGCCAGCGGAGAAGCGACGCAGGTACCGCCGGAGGCCCCGGGCGCGTCGCGGCAGCCGCGGCCGCCACTGCAGGGCCGAGTGACGCTTGTGAAGATGGCAGCGGTCATATCAACAGAGGAGGCTCGAACAGGGGACCTCTACACCCGGAGTCTTTAATGGAACTACCCCCGGAGCTCTTGGTGGAAATATTCTCCTTGCTTCCCGGAACAGTGTTACCAAATGTCGCACTGGTATGCAAAAAATTCAGACAAATCCTCAACACAGAAACCATATGGAGAAGACGATGCGTGGAAGGTAAAAAACAACAACAACAACAAACAAACAAAAAAATGACGATAAGACTTTAAAACCGTCAACACTGAAACGTTGAGTGACAAAATATTTATTCATAAATATAGGTATAGTTTATCAGGTAAACGTGTTACTAATAAAGCATACGCAGAAATTATTATTATTATTATTATTATTATTATTATTATTATTATTATTTAAAGGTGTCATGGTAGACCGCTGCCTTTTACCTGCAGCTGTCAGCCATTCTTGCAGCTGATGGGGTCCTTTTTTTTTTTTTTTTTTTTAGGACCACTGTAATAACTTACAATGTTTAGAAACTACGTGCCATATAATTGTACACATTAACAGTATATTAAAAACTTTGTCGTCTACTTGTGAATTTAGCAGTAGGTAGCAAATTTATTTGAAGTAAAGTTTTGTGATTTATCTATTTTTTTTTAAATTAATGTATTAATTTAAAATCAGAATATTGCTCATAGAGTAAACAAAATAAGTAAGATAAAATGGGTTCTGCTGGTTTCCAGAGAATCCTGTTTTATGGGTTGGGCTGGATCTCACTAGTAATGGAACAACCTTGTTTTTAAACCATACAATCAGATGTAAGTTGAGGTTGGGCGATATGGGCTTAAAGGTTTTTTTTATCATAATATTGTAATAAGGATAAAAGTTAAGATAAAAGACCATTTACAACTTCTTTTTTCGTCTTTTTAGGTATCTGTGTGGCTGTGACTGCACATCATAGCTAACATAAACACGAAAAACATACTTTAAAAACGGACTTCAAAAGGACACTAGTTGTGTAAACAAGTAAGATTTGTACCAATTTACTCCACACAGAAACTATATATTTCTAAATGTATTGATATTCATATTTGTATACTTTCAAGGAACCAACGGTGGAGAAAATAGGAAAAACAACAATCCTGACGATACTGGCTGTTTTGGTGGTTTTGCAGAAATCATTAAAAGGAATTTATTGTTGTCAAGATAAATCCAAATTCTGATCTTGAGAAGAAATTTTTCACGATGACAAGGAATGCCCATCCCTTTTTTTTTTAGTGGTCAGAGAAGAAGAAGCTGAAATGTGCATTATTCTTATAAAAAAGTATCAAAACCATAAAATCAGCAAACGAGATTCATCATCCTGTTTCGTCACTGTCCTTAAACGCAGGGGAGAGTGACATTAGGCTCAGAATGTGATTTTAATATATATATATATATATATATATATATATATATATATATATATATATATATATATATATATATATATATATATATTTATTATAATTCTCATTCAAACTGAGCTAATGTGTTTGTATTTTCTTATTTCTCTATATTTGCTTTTTGCAGAAATCAATATGTTGGGACAGCACCTTGTTCACAGTAGAAACGGGACGCTCTTTTTTTTTTTTTTTTTTTTTTTTTAAACCAAAGAAAAAAAAAAAGAAAAAGAAACGGGACGCTCTGGGTTCCTGCGTATGAATTTAGTTTCATTTCAAAGTGTCTTTATCTGTCTTCACTGGGAGAAATTTGCTGTGGACAGAGTAGTTACAACGCACAGCCACACTGCACACTTCCATTACATCATAAAGATAGTGATCGTTATAAAATCATCATTTAAAAAAAAAAGCATTAATTAATTTAAAAAAACAAGCCCATCACTAACAATGTTTCATTTAGACGTGTAAGTGGGGGGGAAAAAACACACAATTAAAAGTAAAATTACTTTAGACGGTGCCATTTTCCTCCTAATTAGAAGAAAATGAAGGAACCTATGCAACCATAACACAGAACAGATCCTCCTACCTATTAGATATATCATTGAAGGTCTAAAGTGGTTATTGAAGATTAGTTATCCAGGTAGCTTTGCATTCTTCTCGACATGTTGATCTTAGGCTCTGTGTTCATTAATAATCTTTATTAAGATTATTGAGAGGGATCTGTTAAAATGCACTTCGCCTGTCAGAGGATGGTCTGTTCAAACGGTTGTAGCGGAGTTAGCGGAGCTGTCGCACCCATAATCTTTTCTTGCTGTCCTGATCAAAGTTCAAATCTGAGTTTTTGATTTTACAGCCAAGTTACCAACTTGACTCAGTTGTTGCTTTGTAAGAAAAAAAAAAAACAGGGAAAGATAACAGACATAAGAGATAGGAGAATATAGATAAGAAGAGTAATAGAGATAAGAGATAGAGAGATATAAGAGAGAGAGGAGAAGAAGATATGGACTAGAGAGAGATAGAGGAAGAAGAGTAGGATTTGAGGGGGGAGAGAGGGGATGAGGGGGGGAGAGAGAGAGAAGAAGATAGAGAGGAGATAGAGAGAGAGAGAAGAGAGAGGATAGAGAGAGAGGAGAAGAAGGAGAGCGAGATAGAGAGGAGAGAGAGAGAGATGATAGAGAGAGAGAGAGAGAGAGATAGAGAGGGGAGAGAGAGCGGATTAGAGAGAGAGGAGGAGAGAGAGGATGAGAGAGAGAGAGAGGGGTAGAGAGAGAGAGGGGTAGAAGATGGAGAGATCGAGAGAGAGAGAGAGTAGATTATATATATATATAATATAATATATATATATATATAGATATATATATAATAAATAGATATATATATATATATATATATATATCTTGGATCTGCCTTCCATATATCTATTATCTATATATATATATATATATAGAGATATATTTATATCATATCTATAATATATAATGATATATATATATAATATATATATCTATCTCGGTATATGCCGTCCCATATATATATATATATATCTTATATATATATATATATACTATATATATATATATATATATATATATATATATATAGAAGGCAGATACCAGTAGTGAAATCAGCCAGAATACATTTCCATGCAGCACAGGAATGAGGCATCTTTTCTGATTCACGTTCACAATAACAGAACTGAAATTTTTTCTGCCACATACAATATGGCGGTGATGTTGACGTGCGAACCTGCGCCTTATGACGCGTCTACGTATATAATATTTATGGTTGAGCTGACGTGGAGCGTTGGACGTCATAGATGAAGTTTTGTCTTCTTCCTGACTATCTTCAGACCGTCTCCTGCGGCTGCACTGCAGATACTTTGTGCAGCCGGCCCTGTTTTATAGTTCGAAAATGACTCCGCCGTTATCTCGATCTGTTAACGACGCCATTCCAGGCTTCGCGCGTGCAGATCTGTAGACTCTCCGTTTGCCGGCGTCTGTGACTGTTACCCCGTAAATCCAGTGTTTTGCTTTTTGTTTTGCAGAGTTCGGCATGAAGGAGGATCTGAGGAAGATGGAAGCCGGAGGGGTGTCCAGCCAAGACCTCTACGTCAAACGTCAGTTTCACGGCTTTTCCATCTTGAAACCCACTCAAGTCCTGAAT
This sequence comes from Fundulus heteroclitus, assembly GCF_011125445.2. Taxonomy (NCBI): domain Eukaryota; kingdom Metazoa; phylum Chordata; class Actinopteri; order Cyprinodontiformes; family Fundulidae; genus Fundulus; species Fundulus heteroclitus. The sequence goes on along the minus strand of NC_046362.1, from coordinate 23,217,815 downwards.
TCATTAGTATTTTATGGCCCGTCGAGCACAGCTTCTCTTCTTCTCATGTGCAGTAACTGTTTAGCTAGAATAAGAGGGGAAAGGCTTGCTTGAGATGGAGTTTGTGGTTTCTCTGTCCTTTTTGGGACTCTGATGGATTACATTTATGAAATATTAGCCACGTTTATCCTACTGTTCATCCTTTGTGTACAGGCAGGAATTTCATCCATATTTGCGTTGTTTTTTTTTTTTAAAGGCCAGCTGTTTGCTCATTAAAATGAGCCATTTTGCCACCTTAGTCCAGTGATGTGAGCGCTGCCCTCAGAGTTCCCGCAGATCCTTAAAAAGTCTTAAAAGGCCTTTAATTCTGTAATATAAAACTATGGCCTTAATTGGCATTAAAATGTCTTAAATCAGTCTTTCTTAGGTCTTAAAATTGTAACCAGGTCATAAATAGGATTTTATTTTTGTAATCCTTACCGAACAATAAAATAATTGACACAGTTATATTTTTTTTAAATTTACCGAACGGCTCAATGTAACCATTACTGGCTCCGTCCCGATAGCAGAACCAATAAAAACTGTTGCGGCCGGACCATAGCTGCGAAAAAGAGTTGGCACTGGTTATGTGACTGATTTATAGTTTATTTTAGTAGGGAACAAAACACAGTTTGTGAATTCAGTTCAGTAGTTGTTAAAAATATATCTGTAATTTGTGTTTTTTTAGCTTTCTTCCTATATGGAATGTTTTTCAAAAATTTTAAACATGTCTACTGGGCCAGAAAATAATGGTTTATGTTAAAATAAACATTTGGGCGAAGTTGTCACAACCAGGTTTATCTCGTTTATCGTAGTCTTAACTTTTTATTTCAAGTGGCATTAAAAAGTCTTAAAAAGTCTTGAACTTAACTTGCCTTATGCTGTAGGAACACTGAAGCCGCCTCGGTTCTGGTGCTGTTCCCTACATGCCTGTGTTGTGCCTGTGCAGGTGTCGTCTTGCGGGTGAAGTCTGGGCGCTTTATGAAGCTCCTGCCTGACTACGAGCACATGGACTATAGAGACGTGTACACACACTGTATGTGGACTGCTGCAGCATGGCGGCTTGTGTGTTGGACTCTTAGCATTGGCAGCAAGCAAGCGGTTAAAGCGCTGCCGCTTCCTGCGATGACCGGTCGTTTGTCTGTATGTTTGCTGCTCTGTCTGCCCGCTGCGAAGAGGGAATCCCCAATGCTTGGCGTGCCACATGCTGGTCAGAAGTTCACATACGCCCATCTTGAACTTTGTGTTGATCCTCGGCTCTTAATGATTTTGTTGGAACGACGAACGGCTTCAATGAAAACCAAAAAAAATTGGGTGCATAAGCTGGAATTTGTTGTGGCGTTTTCTCTAGTCCGCACATGGTCAGAATGATCAAATTATCTGGATAAATACCCCTTAGCAAGTTGCACCTTAGCTTCAGGCATAATTCCAGCTTTTTTTTTTTGCCAGATGTGAAGGAAGCTGGCACAAGGCTAGCTTTTTAAATTCTTCATTTTTCACTATGAAATCATTCAGTTGTGGTCTATATAAAGTGGAACTGCAACGCTTTGGTCTGAAATTCTCATTAATTCACCCCCACGTTCCCCCTTTTTTACCCCGGTTCTGAGGTTCGTCTGAGAGCAACTCGTTTTGGTGCCGTCTCTTTAAATCTAAAGGAGACACTTCACACCACGTGGCTATTTTTGTAGCATGCTGGGGGTCGGTGTTAAGAATTATGTGGGTTAATACACCCAACAACCTTGTAGGTTCGGCATCCATCAACTCGGACTACAAAATTGCAGCGAATAAAGTAAAAATGGCCGATTCACAAAATTGGTCAAAATTAGTCAATGATATTGTTTAGCGGCTCTTCAGCCAATATTGTGACGTAATTGTTCTAAAGCTACAGAGAAAACTGAACAGCTTGAAAAATATGCCCAAAGAGAATTTAAAGAGAGACTGCATCCAACTTTTCTGCACTCCTAGAGGCTCAAAGCACACAACAAAGTGTATTTAAGGGCCAGAAAGGTGGATTTTGTACCCTTCAGATGAGGTAAGGACTTTGCAAACACTTTGCGAGGCCGTGCTTTATCTATTCCACATCCAGTTTTGATGTGTCTTAATCTATATCTGCAATATCCGTCCTGCCCAAACCACGTTTCAACCATCTGACTCAAACTGTCGCCCTCAGATAAAAGAAAATAACCAGTAACAGCCCAGGAACCACCAAGCCTGCCAAGATCTATAAACTGCTGACGCGTCGTTTTCACTGTCCACGGTGAAGCAAGTTTCACTCCACCATGAACCAAAAGGATGATTGACAAACAGACAAAAGCTCTTGCTCCAGAATTGACTATTTTAAAATTTGCCTTTGCCCACATGGAAAAGCCCAAAGCCCTCTGGAGGAAAGCTTGGTGGTCAGTCAGACCAAAAACTGGCTTCAGTGACGATTATTGAGTCTAACTTTGAAAATTTGCGAACTGTGCTTAAAAGCCAGGTCCGTTTCAAGAAGCAAAGCAGTTTAGAAGAACTTTACCCTTGTTGAGACTAAATGTGGTCAGAAATCCAGCCACGATTGTGCCAGAAGCTTGTGTGGTGAGGTGCAATGTGCAAAGGGACCCTGACTTCCTTAAAGACAAACATATATGCGTGTGTCATTTTGACATTTGAGCAAATCCATCGTTTATTCATGCTTGTGGATCCAATAATTTTTTTTTTTTTTGCTTTAGTCATTCATCCCAGCCTGTAAATTCTGTGCAAATGCGTTTTAAAAATGAAAATCTCCAAACGGCTTGAGATCATAATGACTGATGATGGGTGAACGTAAACGTCTGACTGGCCATAAACCGATTTTTATCTCGGCTTACGTCTTACGAAACGACGTGCAGTGAGTGGGTTTTAACGTCACTTTTAGCGTTTTTTAACCATAAAGCATTAACTCTCGGGTAGTTCTGAGTGCAGCATTGAGGAAAGCGATAACCATCCGCCGCCGCTCCGCTCTTCTGTTGCAGTGCTTCACCCGTACAGGCACATACTGGGGCTTTGGCAGCCTGACATCGGCCCTTATGGGGGATTGCTCAATGTTGTGGTAAGTATTTCTCTTTATACGGTCGCAGTAGGATGAGGAACTCTGACTACAGTTAACCGCTTTAAAAGTTTTTAATGAAGGGTTGAATTAAAAAAGCATTTTTTTTTGTGATTAATGTGATTTTTTTTTTTTTACATTTATTAGCTGTTAGTGTTTTGATTGAACAGTTGTTCGGATCGGATAGGGGTAAATAATGAAAGCAATATTTCACCTAGGTGGATGGGTTATTCATTATTGGCTGGATGTACCTGCCGCCTCATGATCCCCGTGTGGAAGATCCGATGAGAAGGCGACCGCTTTTCCGCATCCATTTGATGGAGAGCAAAAAGGCCACTGTGGAGTGCATGTATGGACACAAAGGCCCCCACAAGGGAGACATACAGGTGAGCGCCGTAAGGGATTAAAGGTATACTATGCAACTGGGGTTGATTGTCCAGCAAGGCTCCCCACAGAGGGCGAAAGTAAAAGTGCACTGTCGTAAAGATGCTCAGCTGTTCTGGTTCCTCCGTCAAGCCAGGCGCGGTTGTTTTGAGCTTAGCAGACAGGCGAACGCAACGAAAAGTGGAAAAAACGGCAGTACAAACAATGACGGCGGCCGCCTCGCCACGGCCGCCGTCGCCGCCTGGCCGCGGCTGCCTCGCCAGTTTTATTATTATTATTATTATTATTATTATTATTATTATTATATATTTTTTTTTTTTTTTTTTTTTTTTTTTTTTTTTTTTTTTTTTTTTTATGTTGGCGAGACGCTACCGCCGCCGCCTCGCCAAGCCGCCGCGGTAGCGTCTCGCCAACATAAAAATAAATAAATAAATAAATAAATAATAATAATAAAACTCGATATGCTTGCTTGTTTATTTGACGTTAACACGCGGTTCTTTGTTGTTGCTTTCGCGCGTGCATATAGTGAATGGCAGGGCAAAAACACATGGAGTTCTTGCTGTAAAGCGAGACTTCTGTGTGTGCGGGCCGAGGGCTCCTGCAATTGCAAGTGCGGTATTTCCCCCACAAACCCCCAGGGCGGCCGAGAAAACCTTTGTGCGACCTGAAATGACTCATTTAATCATCCAAAACGGTATGGAACACATTAATTAACTGAAAAAGGTTGCATAGTATGCCTTTAAAGTATTAAAAGGGGCACGTAAAATGTTGTGTGTACTCTTGGAAATGCTTTTATTTTAAGGCGGCTGCTTATCAAATTTGGTCCTCTGTTAATGGAGTCCATGTTCTGTTATTTTAGACCGTAAAGAAAGATGAATTTTCTACAAAATGCAACCAGACTGATCATCATCGGATGCCAGGAGGCAGACAGGAGGTGAGTTTAGCTGTTCCTACCAGACCTTGTTAATGACCTGTTTTAGATTCTGTTTTGTGAGTGCATGTACCGGGCCTTGGCGGAGATAAAACAAATAAAAAAAGGTTTTCACACTTCTTGAACTCTTTCACTTATCATGACTTTACAAGCAGACTTCAGTGTATTTGGATTTTATGTGACAGACCCACTCAAAGCAGAACAGTCTGTAGAGGAGGAGAAACTGGACCCATAGTTTAATTTCTACCCGGGTTAAATGCATTAAAAAAAGTGCCCCAAAAGTGTTTTTGGGTTTGTCTCAACTGACGTTTCTGCCTAAATTTCTTTGCAGAACAAAAAAAAAGAAGAAAAAAAAAGCTCAACCTCTGTCAGATTGGATAGAGAGCATCTGTGAACATCATTTTTTTTTTCTAAGGTCTTGTCTCCAATTCCCATTTGTATTTTGATCTGGACGTTGACTGCACCATGCATCCGTAGCTCACTGGCTATTTTTTTTTTGGGAAGAAACGATGGTACTAAATATCTGCATTGTGCATACAAATTTAACCATGTTCCAGCCCCACGTTCAAAGGCCAGCTAAATTTACTGGTCAGTTCACTGACCGGCCGAGCTGATCTAAACCTGCAGCTCCAATGATACGTTTAGGGTCTGTGTGCTGCTGACAGTATAACCTTCGCCCATAGCTATGTTGTTGTCTTTTTTTTCTTGCCTCCAACAGGTTTTCTTATCAGTATTACCCTTTATTTACCTCCATCCATCTTCTTATGAACTCTGACCATGTTCCCTGTTCCTGCCAAAGTTCAAAAGCATTCCCACAGCATGACACTGTCACCACTTTGCTTCACTGTGGGGATCTTGTGTTCAGAGTTATGTGCAAAGTCAGCCTTCTTCCATACATAGCATTTTGCATATTAGTCATAAAGTTCAGTTTTGTTCTAATCTGGCCAAAGCAATAGAGATTAATGTTCTCTGACAAACAAGAGGACAGCTTTTGGTGGTTTCTGAAGAGATTGGCTGCACTAGATTTTATACTAGGGGCTAAATGCAAAGTGTTGGAGCTATATATTCTTTATTACTTTGAATTTTGTCAAAGTTTGTCTTTGGGTTACTTTTTGGGTTATTTATAAGGATTATTTTGTAGTCTAGTATTTATTTTATTTTTGTTTTGTTTCTGTTTGCTTTTGTAAGTCATCCAGAAACTGTGAAAACATTCTAATAAGTAAAGGCACTGCTCCAGGACCAGTATGCACTGGGGTGGGCCTATGGTTTTTATTACCAAAGGAGAAATGGCAGGAAACAACAGAAGATTAATCTTTTGCTTATTGGTTGTCAAACTGGATAAAACAAAACAAAAAAGCAACTTTAAAGTTTTTGAACTTCTTTTGCCTCCGTAGAAAGTACACCCCGAGTGCAACGGTTGATCTCTTGACGTTATGGTCTGACAAATCGCCGCCACACAGATCCAGGCCATTCTTCTGAATTTTCTTGCAAGAAATATGAAAAAACTTTGTATAATTTTTCTTTCACTTCACAATTATGTGCTGATCTAACCCATGAAATCCCAGTATTATTTTTTTTTTGAAGTGTCTGGTTGTAACCTGATAAAATGTGGAAGAGTTGAAGGGGTATTGACACTCTCGCAAGGTTACCCAACATGGCCCTTGCGAAATCCAGAGCTCTTTATGATATGGGCGTGTGTTCATGCAGGAATTTAGGACCTGGTTGGAGGAAGAATGGGGTCGCACACTGGAAGAAATCTTCCATGAACACATGCAGGAGCTCATCCTGATGAAGTTCATTTACACCAGTCAATATGAGTACGACCGTTTATCTTATACACATTAATCCTGTCCCTATCAGGCCTCCGTAGCTGCTCGGGTTAACCGGCGACTTCTGCGCTTTCTTTTGGCAGTAACTGCTTGACATACAGGCGGATCTACCTGCCTCCTGTGATGCCCTCAGATCTGCTGCAGCCAGGCTTATTCAAAGGCACTTATGGAAGTCACGGCTTGGAGATCGTCATGCTTAGTTTCCACGGGACGTCTGCAAGAGCCACTAAGCTTACTGTAAGTTTTCCCATAATCACTGTCGGTAGCATAGAAAAAGTGGTTCTTGGAGATAAAGAGGAAATTCCTTTATGGATGCATCCTGACTATGCTTGCTCATAAACGTGCTTTAAAAATCACTCTGAGTTTTTTTTCTCACACTGAGAGTCTGTCCTGAAAACTTATCTGCTCTGAGCCGACGCCCGGCTAAATTGCTCCCGTCCGTCTTACAGGGAGACCCAAACGTCCCCGCAGGGCAACTCACCCTGGACGTTGACCTGAGTCAGCCCGTCGACCTCCCAGAGTTGGACAAACAGCGCAACATCGACGAGCTGTCGCGGATCATATTGGAAATACACGGGAAAGTACAAAGAGAGGCGGAACAGCCGGCCTGCGGCCCCTCCGCTAACGTCGGACACGCAGCAGAGGGAGCAGGTGGTGTTGAGCGTGCAGCGGAGGAGGCGATGGAGGTGGACCATGGTGCCTGCACAGACGCATGCCAGTCTGGCCCCAGCAGTAGTAGCCCTCCGTCTGAGGCTAAGCCCTTTGTTTTGCCTTTAGGGGTCATTGCTCGCAATGAGGTGTACCCTCGCACCTGCAGAAAAAGGTGAGGACTATAATGATAGGTTGCTTTTCACCTCAAACCCCTATTCTTTGTTTCTAAGGGTGCCTTTTTTTTGTGGAGTAGGGGTAAGGAATGTCTCTTGTTGTTTAAAATATATTTTCACAAGAACAAAAACATACAAAACCAGGTATTGTTTAGATTGATGTAGTCGTGTTCATCACCTTAATAAAAAAAACTTTAGGTCAAATAGCTTTTGACATAATTACCGTATTTTCCGGACTATAAGTCGCTCCGGAGTACAAGTCGCACCAGCCATAAAATGCATAATAAAGAAGGAAAAAACTTATATATAATAATTTTTGGGGGAAATTTATTTGATAATATACAACATCAAGAACAGACATGTCATCTTGAAAGGCAATTTTAAATAAAAATAGAACGGAGGCAACAACAGGCCGAATAATTGTACGGTTAGCTTACGCTACATGACAACTGAGAACGTGCCTGGTATGTTAACATAACATATTAAAAGCTATTCAGATAACTATAGCATAAATAACATGCAAAGTTAACCAAAGCGCCCGTGTCAATCCAAATAACTAAAATCCAGTGAAATCTTCATCCTCGGTGTCACTTTCAAAAAACTCCGTTAACTCCGGAGGTAGAAGATGCGGCACTTCTGCTTCTACGTCGCTTACGTCTGATTCAACACAGGCCTAGAGCGCCCTCTTGTGGTTTGGTGTGAAAATAACAGGTGTAATGATATACCGGTAAAAATGTGTAATAATTTCACACATAAGTCGCTCCAGAGTATAAGTTGCACCCCCGGCCAAACTATGAAAAAAAACTGCGACTTATAGTCCGGAAAATATGGTAAATACATTACAGGCAGGCAGTGTTTTGTGTAAACGTTTTCACTAACTTTTTCATTGACGTTTTTAAGAACTTTGAACTCAGTGATGCTGTTTTTTTTTTTTTGCATGATGAAGCTGAATTGACTCTTATTTCAAAGTGAACACTTTATAATCTGAGGATCTTTTTGGACCAAATTTAGCTGTATTTTATTTTATTTTTTTGTAGAAAAGAGTCATTCGGTTTTCCCTCCAAGGTGAGAGCGTGGTGACTGCTGTGTGTGTGCAGGCTATTGCGTAGCGTCATTGCATACTGGTTTAGGAGGCTGCAGTCAGGGAGTCGGACAAGCAGTGGGTTTGCAGAGATAAGCAGAGGAATTGCCTCCACCCTTTTAATGCACTCTGTAACTTCTTAATTTGCTCTCTGACCCTTGTAAACACTTAGGTTAGAGGTAAATCTTGCGGAAATGAAAGCAGGGATCTTGTCTTTAAAATGAGTTGATTTTGATAGCTGACATTTTTAAACAGTGTTGAAAAACTGTAATCATTTAAAACAATAATCTTAATAAGCAGACTATTTTCAATCAAAATTCCAGATGTATTTGTTGCCCTCAACTAAAACAGGGAATGATGGGAAATCATTTATTGAAGTATACTATGGGCAAAAATAAACGAGAGAACTAAAAGGATGTAAATAAACTGGCTAGGCCATTTGCAAATGCTAAGTAATTACACAATGAGCATGCTATTAGATGCGTGATGTTATGATCCAAATATATGTTTCCCATTCATCTTTTATTGAAAAGAATGAAAAAAATTACAATCTGTTTTGACAAACAAAATTGGTGCTTTTTTTATTTTTTATTATTTAACTTTTTTTTAAAGTGCATACAAAAACATACAACATGGTGGCTTTAACTGGGAGCTGCAGGTACCTTTTATGTATTCAGTAAGAAAAACATATCTAGACATATTCTTCAATTTCAGAAGGTCAATACAGTGCCTCAATAGTTAGGATCCAAGAATTAAACAAAATCACTTTGAAAGGGGGATACAAACCTGATAAATTTTTCCCAAATATTATAAACGTTTTCCATCTGGGTTCTTAAAGAAAATCTGAACTATTCCAATTTAAATACATCTAAAACAATGCTAAATCAATCTTCTAATTTTGGAGTGGGGCGGTTGGATTTAACCACTTTTCTTGTTCTTGATTTTCTTTTTCTTTTTTACTGGCTGCTAGTAGAGCCTAGAGCAGCTTTATATCCCCTCCTTTATCCAGAGTAACAATCAGACCAAAACATATGCTTACAAAATCGTTATAAATATGAACCTTAAACACCTCTTTTAGAGCCTTTAAATCAATCCTGACCAGTATTGATTTAAAGTCGGGCATGACCAAATTAAATGAAGACCGTCTGCCTCCAGAGATCATTCAGCGTTGAAATTATTATTTTTTACTCTGAAGGGGTGTTCTAAAAAATCTTATGTCTTTCCAACAATCCTCCTCTAAGTTAATATGTTTTATATTTTTAATGAATATTTCATAAAATACATTGAATGAGAGAGCGAGCGAGAAAGGGAGTAAGTTTTGTGAGTGAACTTAGAAGTTGGTCTGGTTAAAAGTGAACTGGAGTCTGGCTAATCATCGGTAAAATTCAAGGCTGTTCAAAGATTAGAAGACCAAAAAGTCTGCTTTTTAGAACATCTTAAAATGTGTTAGTGTATTTGCAGTAAAAAAAAAAATCGTTATAAATTTTAAATACGTTAGATTTTTTTTATTTTTGCATGCGGCTGTCTGCTGCAGATTCTGGTAACCTTTTACTTGACGCACACTGTCATATTGTGTGTTTATGGAGTAGTAGCTTCTCAAAGGAGTGGCCCCTTTTCTTAGTATGGCGTTTTACCTCCACCTGAATGAAGTGCTGAGAAATAGGGGAGAATCTTAAGAATTGGGGTTGAGCCTTAACATTCATTACTTGGTGTTTAAACCCTGATTGCTTTGCCACTTTATCCATTTTTAGAGTGCTGTTGAATCAGCCTCAAAGTCTTTTTCACCCATTTCGTTGATGTCATACAAGTTTGATTTAGATATTTCTCTTCTAAAAGTGTGGTGCAGCATTAGTTCACTGCCAAAACGGAACTAAAAAAAAGTAAAATGTTCTTAAAATTAGTATATTTTTCCTTGATTTGAGCAGGTAAATAAGATGATGTGCCAATAGAATAAGATTTTTGCACTTAAAATAGGAACAATTCATCTCCATCTTATTTCAAGTACAGTATATCTAATTATCTTATTTTAGGGGTCAAAATCCTCATTTCATTGGCAGATGATCTTGTTTACCGGCTCAAATCTAGGACAAAAACACAAATTTTAATAACATTCTACTTATTTTTACATTCGTTTTTGCAGTGTTGATGGTCTAAAACTGTGCAGACATCGTTTGCATCTCACTTTGTTGTTGCTCTTGTCATAGCTGTGCAACACCCTGGAGTCGGAACGCTGACGAACTGTGTTTGCGTTTCAGCTTCTATGGGACGGGCCTGATCGCTGGGCACGGCTTCACGAGTCCGGAGCGCACGCCGGGGCTCTTTGTGCTGTTCGACGAGGACCGTTTCGGGTTCATCTGGCTGGAGTTGAAGTCTTTCAGCCTGTACAGTCGGCTGACGGACAACCTCCCCCACGCCCACGCGCCCAACATGGAGCGGTTCGAGGCCATGCTGTGCAACATGCAGTCTTGGACATCCTGATGCATCGAGCTTTAAGCAAAAATAACCCGTGCTCGTCGTGAATCGCCTCCACCGAGGACATCTTGACAGCTCATGACCTCGGCTCTCAATGTTCAGCCTTACCGCTGTTTGAAGTTGGGTTTTACTGTGCAACTCTACCTGCTTCTGTCGCCCTGACCTAACGCACTTATATCTCTCCCCCCCACCCCACCGCACATGCACTCTGAAGGGCCTCCCATGTCACTGTTTATCACCTCAACCTGGTATGACCTTAATCTACCTAGTGCAGCATGATAACGGGTCACATAAAAGTTTATTTATTCCCCCGCAGACTAAAGAGAGCAATGGTACGACTCATATCACCCGTTACGGATCAAACTGTATGTGCCTGTGATTCCAGAACCATGTCTGTACCCGATAGTGCTTGAAGCAGATAAAAAAAAAAAAGTGTTCAATGTATTCTGTTACATCATAGTATTATACCAGCTTCAGTGCCGACCATGGTGACGTGCATGCTGCGTTTACTTAGATCTAATCGACTTTGCACTCATAACCACTATCTGAACATGTTTGGTTTGTATAAAGCAGCATGCCTTGTTTTTTTTTGTTTTGTTTATTCCAATAGGTAAATTAAGAAATTACATCTCAGGTGTTTGTCTTGGTTTCAAGTCCAAAAAAAACCAATAATTTTTGAGCTATCAGTATTTTCAGCAGGAAGATACAGGAAATTGTTTTTAATTTGGCAAATGTTCCAGTTGTCAATCTTCCATTTTTTTTTTTTTTTTTTTTTATCAAACATTGAACGTACATTATCCAATTTTGTCTTGACCAATTCATCTTTGCTCTTTGAACTATACCTGCGAATCATTTTCAGCGGTAATGCATTTTGCAACACTTAATGTCACCCACCCAACATATTAGCCTATTTATAAAAAGCTGGAAAGATGTATTGTAATGCAGTAGGTAATCTATACAGTAGTTTTAAATTGAAGTATCCAAATATAATGTTTTTTTTTGCTTCTGTGAAAAATGTCTCCCATCTTTAAAACGTGTGTTTCCACGGCTGACACGGTGTTTTTGCCTGGCTTTATTTGCTGAAGACCTTTTACCTCCAGTTCCCTCCATGATGATTTCTAACCTGCTGATCATTGCTCAGACCAACGGCTCAAAGTTCAAAGTAACTCTCTGCGTGGCTCGTTGCGGCCATCTGATGGCGATGCCCAGTAGCTTTCTCACTCCAAGTGCACTTTTCTGGGCAGGTGAGTAAATCATGAAAACCGGTGGCCAGCACTTTTTCCTTTTATTTATTTCGCAGACCGCTGTTTTGCTAACATCTGCGAAACAGTTGCCCTGCTGAAGCATCCTTGACATGTCACATTTTATTAACTTTACGTGAACTTTTTATTGAAATTCTCCTGTCTGTAAGCCCGGCTATAAGAATGATTTGCCTTTGAAGTGTGTTGCTTTGTATTGATGCCACAATGCTTGGTTTCGTTGGAAGTTTTAGGTTTGACCTTTTTGAACTGCTCAGATCAGACTTCAGGGAGCTTTTCAGCTTAAGCACTCAATAATAAAAATTAAAATCTCTTCCTCGTGTGTTTTATGTGGGTTTTGGTGTGCGTCATGTTTCCTTTATTAGTGTTCATCTTAAAACTGTAGTGCTGTGAATTGTTTTCTTTCCTGTCACTTGGATTTTTCAGATCAAACAAATTTTCATATCGAACAAGGAATCAGAATCAAAAGGGGAAATCGCTTCCTCAGCATGCGGTCAAGTTCTCCCAGTGTCATTCAGGTGTGTTGAAGCGAAGATGCATAAAGGCTGCAGGTTTGACACCTATGCCCTTATAGGAAGAATTTAGAATAAGCTCTCTAAACCAACCTGGCCCTATAAGAAAATAGAATTGTCCCGGTTGATAAATTGTGAATTACCTGTAATTAACCACGTTAGTTGGAAAGACTGGTTCAGTTTTGCTAGTTTCACCCTGGCCTGATTAGTCAGATCTGTAGGAAAATTAAGTAGGAAGGAATAAGAAAAATTCTGTATTGAAAAGTGGGCCATTGGTAGTAATAGAAATCCTCATTTGAAATCTGCATTTAGTATTTAAATCAGATTATATTTGTGTAATATTAAAATTTACTTTATGGTTGAAACATTTAAGTTCAAAAAATGTGGGTGATAAATACTTCACAGCACTGATTTTCAACATAATGTCTTGGGCATATGCACAGATGATGTTGAAGTAGCCCTTTCACAGCATTTGTTGCACTTATTTGCACACAGCTTACCCGCTTACAGAAATACCAAACTTAAAAATGTAAAAATATGGTGGCTCAGTTTGGTGCACCGAAGGCTTTAGTCCTCGACACACTTGTCCTGGGGTCCGTTCTTCGTACGTTGCTTAAAACATCCAAGATCAAATGACACATCCAAGATGACTTCATCCGGCTAATCATGATCCGGCTAACTGGGTTCTTCGAACACACCTGTTGTTTATGATTAGTATGGCTGGATTGAGTTATCTGAGACAACTGCGCGTTCATGTGTTTGTTTAAAAGGGGAAATGTATCGATAGTAGAAACATTGATCAGCAGCGCTGCTATTGGCTGTTCAGCATGGACAAAGAACGCCCTCAGTTTTTCTCCCAACAGAACACGAGCTTTTAATGGAAGGTTATGCCGAATTTGAGTCATTAATTAAAACACCTAAAAATCAGTTAAAGCCAGGAGAGAGGGCTGGCAAAAAGCAGCAGACAAATTAATGCGTAAATACTGTCCATGGTAGATGTTTCTATCACTTTCTACAGTATGAATTTTTCCATTTTAATAATTTCATATTTACTTTGTTCTTTTATATCAGAGCCTCCATGGGACCCACTAGAACATGGGGACAAGTAAAAGTGAAATACAAGAATATTCTACAAAATGGTAGCCTTTAATTATTATACTGTATTTTAAAAAGGGACTTGTTATGTCAAGAGATCCAAATTTCAGTGTCATTCCTTAGACACGGGAAGTAAAGGACATGTGCAAACTGGGAATTTTAACAAAAATAATAATAATTTTTATCCATAAAAAATGAAAATCTTCCTTTTCCAAGTCATCCACAGTTTACACGGTAAAACTGTATTGCTCCGTGTCTAGATAATCCAACCATAGTTTTTTCTAATACAATATACGGCTCGACAGGAAGCAAGCCTTTCAAAGTAAAACTAAACTTCACAATAAAATGGCCTGAACAAATCTTCTCACTGAATAGGATAAAAATAAAAAGCAAACCACCATACAAATAACTTAAAATTTTAGATTTATGGCTCCAACACCACTTTTTCCTCTTTAAAAGCCACTGTTAAATGATGTGTTTGTCTGTTTATAACAGCCACCAAGAAATATCTCTCTACAATTACACTGTCGCGCTGCGCTAAAGGATCCTGTCTATTGCGCAATACGCGATTAATTCGAAAAACTCTGCAAATTATTCTTGCACCTTCCGCAACAGGTTGCTGTCGTAAAAATGGACATAGCTACGGCAGACTTCCCATCTCCTCCGCTTATACAGCCGTGATCTAATCTTGTTTACATGAAATAAGCCTGCTCTGGAGCAGGCTCAAGCTGGCGCACTTGTTGCTATGACAACAAGTGCAGGAAGTCTTTCGAAGAACCAAACGATCCAAGATCATGCCAAATCGTCAACAATGAAATCCTGCTAACTGAGTTAGCGACGTACGAAGAACGGACCCCTGGGTTCGATTACCGGTCTCTGGCCCTTTGCTGCATGTCCTCGCCCTCTTTCCTGCCAGTTTACTGATCAATAAAAGGCGACTAGTGCCAAAATAATCTTTAAAAATTTAAAAGAAGGCCGATTTATATAGAATAGTCCTTGAAGAAGCTTTAACTAAATGCAGTATTGTCTGATTAAGAAAAAATGCCTTTTTACGCAAAGTATAAATTTTCAGTTATCAGAGTTATCGTAACAGCAAACTGGCTTAAATCGGAGGCAACCGGTCTTTTGCTCAGTTCTTTCTTAAAATGTTTCGGCGCCTATCTAGGAGACTTTGTCAATGAGTTAAAAGGTAGAATTTGATCATAACAACTGACTTATTGGTTGCACGATCAAACGACTACAGGCTTTTTTTAAAGTAAGCAACAAACTAGGGACAACCCGGGACGACTTTTCTCTGCCAATGGCACAACAACGGGTGTAGACCATTCACATAAGAAAATATAATTTTCAGTGTAAACCAATTGTTTGCTTCCAGGAACATTACCAGCTTTCATGGGATGCTGGGAGGCACTGGTCATATAATTAGAAAATCATGAAAAAGCTGATTTTTGTCAGTGATTCCATTCAAAAAGTGAAACTTGTATATTGCATTCATTCATTACACACAGACTGATATATTTCAAGTGCTTCATTCTCTTAATTCTGATGATTATAACTGACAACCAATGAAAAGAAAAAATTCAGCATATCTGAAAAATTAGAATATTACTTAAGACCAATAGAAAAAAAAAGGATTTCCAGAAATGTTGACCAACTGAAAGGTATGAGCATGTACAGCATTTACTTAGTTGGGGCTCCTTTTCCCTGGATTATTGCAGCAATGCAGCGTAGCATGGAGTCGATCAGTCTGTGGCATTACGCTGTTCTGAGAGCCCAGGTTGCTCTGATAGTGGCCTTCAGCCCTGCTGCATTGTTACATCTGCCATATCGCATCTTCCTCTTCACAATAAGGTCAGGTGAGTTTGCTGGCAAATTAAGAACAGGGACACCAGGGTCCTTAAACTAGGTATTGGTAGCTTTGGCACTGTGTGTATGTGCTAAGTCCTGTTGGAAAATGAAATCTGCATGTCCATAAAGTTGGTCAGCAGCAGGGAGCTTGAAGTGCTCTAAAACTTCCAGGTAGTTGTCTTCATTGACCTTGGACATCAGAAAACACAGTGGACCAACACCAGCAGATGACATGGCACCCCAAACCATCACTGACTGCGGAAACTTTACTCTGGACCTCAAGCACCCTCCTTGTCCAAGGTGTCAATAGTCGTCTTCTGGAGCAGTCTTCCCCATGATGGTGTCGCCTACAGAACTAGACTAAGAGACCATTTAAGGCCTCTGCAGGTGTTTTGAGTTAATTAGCTGATTAGAGTGTGGTACCAGCCAGGTCTCTTCAATATTGGACCTTTTCACAATATTCTAATTTTCAGGGATACAGAATTTGGGGTTTTCATTAGTTGTCAGTTATAATCATCAAAATTAAAAGAAATAAACACTTGAAATGTATCAGTCTTTTTTTAAAATGAATTAATATAATATACAAGTTCACGTTTTGAATGGAATAACTGAACAAAAAAACCTTTTCCCCCCCAATCTTCTTATTATATGACCAGCACCTGTATATTGATTAGTCATTTAATTTATTATACATACAAATATAGGACTTCGACTGGAATATGAAAAAAATAAATAAATAGAAAAAGCCACATCACTGTGAAATATGTAGCAGTGTCCCCCCCCCCCCCCCCCCCCCCCACTTATTTGCTCACCTCATTGGAAGTTACTCTTTATTATTTCATATTTGTATGATATAATAAATCCAACCACATGTCTACAGGTTGGATTCGGGGTGGGATGGGGGGAGACAGTGGCGTGAATTTTACAGCAGAATTTATGTATAATTTCCTAACAATTGTACCAACCCCAAGAAATAATAAAAGGAAAAAGAAAGCAGGCAGATTGAACACAAGCAGGGAGGCGGTCATGTTGTTTCACGTTGAGACATGCTGTTCAAGACTTTCTTTTAAACTCATCCAGAAATTAAACATTGACATCTGCTCATCTATTTTAACTTTCTTTCCTTTAACAAGGGAACGTATACATGCGGCGTCTCTGCATTTGGGCCAGTGGGGCCTGGCCCCACCAGATGTCGCTGTGGAGCTCTAATTGCACAATAATCAGTGGGACATGATCGTTCTTTTTAGAGTAATATTGTAAAAAACACCGATTCCCTTACCAATACATTTCTGTTAAAAACATTTGTGTCTATATATCTAAGTCTGCAAGAAAACTGACAAGCTCAGAAGGCTAAATCCTTTTGAGGCGCCTTTATATTGGGGCCGGCTCACCAACGTTTGTTTAAATAATGAACATCTGTAATCGCAGTGCGCATGCCCAACCCAACACGCTCTGAGTAGACAGCGGTGGGGTGGAAAGAATGATCTCTATTTATTCACTGGATTGGTGATAGGCAAAAAAAAAACTGAAGTCACTGGCCGCCATCTTGCTACTCCCTACTCTCACAGAACCCCATAGCATTTGGCTGCAACAACAAGCAGTTTTCTGGCTGTGGGAAAACGTTACACAGGTAATTTTACAGTCAGTGGATGTACTAACACTATGCCATATACTTTTATGTCATGTACTAACACTATCAAGTACTGAGAAAGTCATGTGCTGAAATATTTTGCACACACATATTATATATATATATATATATATATATATATATATATATATATATATATATATATATATATATATATATATATAAACATGCAAAATATTTCAGCACATGACTTTCTCAGTACTTGTTAGTGTCAGTACATAACATAAAATAAAGATATGGCATTTCACATTTTAAAAGTCTTAAGCCCCCCTGAACATGAGAAAATCACCGTTATTCGATGCTGTAGTGCACGTATTCCCTAGTTACTGGGGGAAAATAGGGAGTACCAATATGGCGGCTGGTGGCTTCACAGCGACGTGTACTACCAACGGCCATTCAGGAATCCAGTTAATAAATAGAGATCAGTGGTGGAGATCCCCTGGCCCCAAGCTTGTATCGTCCAATCAAAATTCTGGAAATGCACATGTTACGTTTAAGTTCTGCCGGAAAGTGTGCGACCATCTAGTGCTGGTTGTCCTTACTGACTTAGAGGATTGATGTGAATCTTTTCTGTTCAATAAATTAACACTATTAGTGAGCCTTTATTTGAAATTTTATGTATAAAAATTCTATTTACCTCATAGAAAATGGCAATTCTAGTGTGTTGGTTTGTGCTAATTTATC
The DNA here is from genome assembly GCF_011125445.2 of Fundulus heteroclitus. Lineage (NCBI taxonomy): Eukaryota > Metazoa > Chordata > Actinopteri > Cyprinodontiformes > Fundulidae > Fundulus > Fundulus heteroclitus. The sequence continues at coordinate 23,200,163 of NC_046362.1, read as the reverse complement.
TGTTTTATTTAAAACTGACCAATGCCAGAATGTATGCATTACAAAAAATGTGTTGCTGCTAATAGCTGTTGAGTTTTTGTTCCCCACTTAACTTATCATGCCAGAGTCGCCATTGTATATATCTTATAATAGTCTAAATAATTAAACAGTACATATAACTTTTGAAAAAACAAAAACTTTTAGATCCCTGTGCCCTGAAACTGGACTACAGCTCGCTGCGCCCCACGTTCTCCTCATGGTCCCTGATCCTCTCTGGCAGAGTTTGGGTCACAAAGATGAAACGGTCCTTCTTGAGAGACTGACGGGACGTCTGCTCCTTCACGTCGAGAGACATATACCTTTCCTCTGCTCCATACTTGGGCCAGTCAACAAGACCATCCCCGTTAGGAGACCTACAAACAAACATTTTAAACTTTGCATAATGTGTGTATTCTGTACTTTGAATAAGCGGTCATCCTTACCCTGTGCGAGCGAAGTTGCCCCAGTAGCTCATCATGATTCTGCTAAATTCTTCCTCCTCTTTAGGACACCCCTCTAAATGAATCAGTAAACAGCAAGACAATTTTGTAAAAACACACAAACACACTGAATATCTGGGGGTAAGTTAGGGGAGCTTACCAACTAATTTTACATGGGTGGTTGTGAAGCAGAATCCCAGCACAGAGAATAGTTCGTCTCCATGGTCGCATTTAACAAAGCTGGGCCTTTTTTTATGCAGGAACTTGGGAGCGTAATGATACTCATACAAATACACATCCGCGCCCGCATCTGGTGGTTTACAAATAGGTGTCATGTTCACTTGCAAGAGAAAACAGTAGAAAATACACAATACTGAACTTATTGGCACCATCTTGCATGGAAAACATTACCTCTATGAGCAATTGCTGCTTTAATGGCTGGAAAAGTAAAAAGGAAATCTCCAAGCAGCTCAGTAAATCCATCTCTGTTTCTGATGCGGTCTTCACCAGATCCAATGTATTCGTTAGCAATCAAGTCTCTGATGGCTGCAGCTTCAGGCTGAACGAAAAAAAAAGAAAAAAGAATGAAAGCAGAGCAGTCCTACACACGTCTACTCAGCAAGCCACCGCAACCAGAAGTCCGAGACTTACGTTTTTGTAACTCTTATCAGTAACAAATAACCTGCAAAAATCTTTTGTTAAAGCAGAATATGCACTTTTGAATGAGTCTGTCTAACAAAGAAATTTGCTTTAATCAAAATATTTGTACTGGTCACTGTCTTGCTTGAACCTCCGCCTCTATCTAAAGTCATTTGCAACTTCTAACAGGACATTTTTTTGTAATTGCCATGTATTTGCTACAGAATTTTCCAAGTTTGCCAAAAAGGCCACCATTTAACAATGGCTTTTTTTTTCCATAAAAACAATAGCTGTGGAGTACAGAACTAATGATTGACGGCTGAGCGTCCCAACAGAGCTGTAGATCTCTGCAGCATGACCATGGGCCTTTTTACTGCTTCTGTGATTTGTGCTGACCTCTCCAGGCATGTCGCTTTAGGTGGATGGCCATGTCTTGGTAGGTTTACAGCTGTGCTATAGTCTTTCAATTTCCACGAGATGGATTAAACAGTACTTCATGTGAAATGTTTTATAACCTAATCCAACTTTAAACATCTGGTTTGAACATGTTTACTGTATCAGACAAGAGTCTTACAAGGGGGTAGAAGACGAACAGTGCGTTTACAACCGACTCTCGATCCATTCCTTCTGTCCAGTTTGGAGGAGCAAAGTTCTACAGAAAAAAAGAGAAAGACTACAATAAGAATTAATTTAAAACGCAATGCAGCTTATGTCGTCTGAAAAGCCTATAAACATTCAGAACTTACATTAGCAATGAGGAAACCTCCTTCATGATTATTAATGCCTGTCATGAATGGTACAGTGAGGAGTTGATGCGTCTGGAATAGCTCCGGCACAGGCTTCGTCAGGAAGTGTCCATCCACATTTATAGGATAACTTAAATGGGGATTCTTGAAAGTGTAATATTTGTAGAAAAAAATATGGAGATGGTGAAATAAACAGCAGTTAAATCAGATCTAACAATACGAGTTTCTATATCCAGCATCTCACCTTCACTAATGCCAGTATGGTGTCAATATCAAGGTTCAGCATGCATTTAGCAATCTTCTCTGTGCTTTCAAGGCTACAGCCTGAGGCGTTTGCAGCTGCCTGAAGAAAGATGCAATCATTCATTTAGCATAAAACAATTATCAATAATAGAGGAACAAAAAAAAAAAAAAAGACAAGCAACCTGCATTGCTGGGACTGGATCGACGCTGACAATGACATCCATCGCAGCCGTCCCACTCTCAGCAATGGCTCGGTGAAACAGGCCATCAGACAGTGGAGAGAGAAGCTGAGTGTTTAAATAGCAGGGCAAATTAAAAAAATTATTGCTGGAAATAACAATTTTGTTTCCAGATGACTTCATACCAGGAGTGAAACGCTAACACCACCAGCAGACTCTCCAAATATGGTGACCAAATCTGGGTTTCCTCCAAAGTTGTCGATGTGCTCCTTGACCCACCTCAGGGCTTGGATCTGGTCCAAAAGACCAAAGTTCCCTGGCACATGCTCATCTCCGGTGCTGCACAAAAGACAATGTGGAAAAACGTGTTTCCATTAAATTAAAACCACTAGGAAGTAATTATTGTATGTTTTAGATGCTAATTTACCTGAGAAATCCCAGAAGTCCCAGTCGATACTGGATCAGAACCACAACTACATCTTGGTAGGCAGCAAGAGCAGAACCATCATACATTGAAGCAGACCCCATAAAAAAGGCTCCACCGTGGATCCACACCATGACCTGAGAAATAAATTAAATATGTTTTCCTCATTTAGCTCAAACACAAATCTCAGTCAATCTGCAAGGTATTCTAATGAAGAAACATCACTGGAACGTCTTTCCAAGTCCAATAATGACAAAGTTTCAGTCTGTGTTTTCCACCTCTCCAGGTTTGTCTCTGTTGTTTAGATATGCATGATGAAAGTACAGCTCACTCCCAGTTCAGAGCAGAAGAAACCTCTTCACCTTTACCCCAAACCAATCTGAAGCTGAATCTCAATGACTGAACAGAATCACACGCAGACTTAAAGCAAAGGTTTCTTACCGGGAGCTTGGCATCAGGAGCTCTGTTTGCAGGGGTGTAGATGTTGAGGTAGAGGCAGTCTTCTGAAACATCTGGGATTTCTGTGTTCATACCACCGAGTTTTTTCATAAAATCTTTCATTATTTCCACATCTTGAACGCACCTGCGAAGTATATGTTTAGTAAATAAGTGCTTCAACAGACCTGCCAACTGTAGAGGGTCCTAAACAGAAACACACGTCTTACATGTTGGGTTGCTTGGTGGCATCTCTCAGTCCTTGCCATCCCTCTGGAGGCTGGGGGGAAGCCAGCCTCAGGGAGGGGCCGAGGGGGGGCTTAGCAAAAGGAACACCCAGGAAGGCGTGGATACCTGTCTCCTTTCCCTTTACGCTCACATACTGGCCCCTCAGCCTGCCAAGCCTTGTTTGGACCTCTGGTGCTGTCAGGATCAAAACGACAAAAGAATAATCAATCAGAAGCATTATTCAGTAACTTAAATGGACCTAGTCATGTACTATGACTCTATGAATTTCTATGCCAGTAGATCGCTGTAGTTTCATGTAAAGGTTTTCCAAATTACTTCTCACACCTTGTTGGGTTATTATAGAATTGTTTTCTACACTTTGTTTTTGTCAGGTTGGTCTTCAACCACGCCGAGTAGTCACTTTACTGCGAGGGACTGCAGAATGGTCTACTGGCTCTTACAGTAGTTGCGTCAATTGTCAGCATCTTGGGCACCAAGTCTGATAATGTTTACTCAGTCCTCTTTGAGCCTGAAAAGTACTTGAGGCCAGACACGATCAGCAGACATAAACATTGTGCCATCTGCCGGCAGTACTGCAGAATTATGAGAAAGCAAGATGGCGACAATCGATGCAGCTAAGAGCCAGTAGACTGTCCTGCAATGCCTGGCAGTAAAGTGACAGCTTGGCGTGGTCGAAGACCAACCCGATCTACAGGATGAGGGTTACATTAACTCTTTTTCACACCTCTACTGGGCATCGCTAAACTTTCTCGGCTCCATTGCTTCTCCTTGTTTACCCAATGGACACGTGCAATACCGGTCATGTGGTCTTGTTTTAGCAAGTACACACAAAAGTGGTTTGTTTACTGACAAATAGAACAAAGACAAAGTGTAAAAAAGAAATAATACATGATAAGCCAACAGGGTGCGATAATTTAATTGGTTCGGGTGTAGGCTCGGCAGCTCTTGCTTTCATCACAGCTGGTAAGTCCCGCTTTAAACCGTAATACTGCAATGTGATTGGCCTGATCCCTTTTTGGTTCAGGGCCAGATGATTGAGATAGGAGCGGGACAAGATGGATTCTCATATGCTTGTGAACTCAAAAATACAGCAAGAATTCAGCTTTCAGGCGAGGTTAACTTTGTGCTCCGGCAGACAGGCATTGATTGCTGTGATATCACAACCAATCAAATAAAACTTTAAAACTTTTGGTTTATACTTTGTAGCGCATTGCATGTTTTAGAAACTATTTTTGTGTGGACCTTGCTCTTTTTAAGTTCCGATTCTAATCCTATACTGCTTCTAGACCAGGCCGTTTTGATCTAAACTAATACAAAATACATTGTTATCTAAAGATTCATAGGTGGCTTCAGACCCGGAAATCAAGTCTATTGCCCGTTGCAGAGGGGATTGCCCAGGCAGATATTTATGGAAAAAAACCTGCTCTGTACCTACCTGCCATGCCATAATGTGTCACCTTTGACAAAAAAAAAAAAAGAAAGAAAAAAAAACAAAGAAGAAGAACAACAGATCACATTACATGTATTAAGCCATGCTACAAATCTGTCAGCCCAACAGAAACCCTTTTAAACCTTCATAGAGGCAAATAAGGTGTTGAACATATTTTATGAACATCTATTTTTAAGACTAATGTTAAAACTTTCCTTTTTGACAAAGCTTATAGTTAGAGTGGCTCCTACCCTGAGCTATCTCTATAGTTGTGCTGTGATAGGCCTAGGCTGCTGGAGGACATCAGGGTCTAATTTTCTCACTCTACTGATTTCTACTGTTCTTCAGTCTACTGTTCTCCAGTTTTGCATTGTATTACATTGAAATGACTGTAGTCATTTCAGCTTTTAACTTTTTGCTCTCTCTCTTTTTCTTCATAGTAGGTACACCTGGTCTGGCGTTTTGTTAACTGTGACATCATCCAGAGAAGACGGCTCACCCGCTACTACCATCTAATGTAGAACAGATTACTAGATCAATGTGTGCTTCTGTGCTTTTTTGTTTCTCTTGTTGTGTCTCTGTTCTGTCTTCTCTAACCCCAGTCTGTCGAGGCAGATGACCGTTCATACTGAGCCCGGTTCTGCCGGAGGTTTTTCCTTCCCGTTAATGGGTGGTTTTTCTTCCCACTGTCGCTTCATGCTTGCTCAGTATGAGGGATTGCAGCAAAGCCATGTACAATGCAGATGACTCTTCCTGTGGCTCTACGCTTCCCCAGGAGTGAATGCTGCTTGTCGGGACTTTGATGCAATCAACTGGTTTCCTTATATAGGACATTTTTGACCAATCTGTATAATCTGACCCAATCTGTATAATATGATTGAACTTGACTTTGTAAAGTGCCTTGAGATGACATGTTTCATGATTTGGCGCTATATAAATAAAATTGAATTGAATTGAATTGAACATAGACATCTGGAATAACCTGCACAACTAACATGTTTATCACATATTCACACTGCCAGGGATGTTCTTACTTCATGAAGAGGTTTGGCCCAGCAGGGAGCTATAGTGCCATAGCATGATGACAGAATGGAAGAGGTGTCGGTTCTGCACATGATGTCGGTGCAGGTATGCAGAGCCTGTTCAGGCAGGAGACGAGTTTTTTTGGAAGGGTGGGGGGCATGGAACTGAAAGTCTGTTTAAGAGCACTTCCTGCGAACGATGCTTGGGCCGGAGTCAGAGATCGACCGATACAGGTTTATTAAGGCTGATACAGATTATCTCTACATCAGGCAAACAGATACCAGATACCCGGAGCTGATTTATTTGGGCCAATTCTTGAAGCCGATATTGCTTTTTTCTCTTCCATTTACAAGATGGTCACGAGCTTTGGGTCGTGACTGAAAGAACGAGAACCCGGATACAAGCGGCTGAAATGAGTTTTCTCCGTAGTGTGTCTGGGCTCTCCCTTAGAGATAAGGTGAGGAGCTCAGTCATCCGGGGAGGACTCGGAGTAGAGCCGCTGCTCCTCCACGTCGAGAGGAGCCAGTTGAGGTGGCTCGGGCATCTGGTAAGGATGCCTCCTGGACGCCTTCCTGGTGAGGTGTTCCGGGCACGTCCCACCGGGAGGAGGCCCAGGGGAAGACCCAAGACATGCTGGAGGGACTATGTCTCCCGGCTGGCCTGGGAACGCCTTGGGAATCCTCCTGAGGAGCTGGCCCAAGTGGCTGGGGAGAGGGACGTCTGGGCCTCCCTACTGAAGCTGCTACCCCCGTGACCCGACCCCGGATAAGCGGAAGAAGACGGACGGACGGACATTTACAAGATAAAAATGACGCAATGATAATAAATGTAACACAAGTTTCAATTTAAACCAAAAAAAAAAACAAAAACAAAAAAACATTTATTAAAGGAGCATAGCACAAGTTGAAGAGTTTTTAAAGAAGTTCCCCCCCCTTAGGCCAGAAATTTAAATGACACCAGTGTTGTGCATGGGAGAAGAGAGGAAAATAATCTGCCGCTGAGACTGCACAGCTCTTTTGTTTATAGGCGTCATGTCTTCTGATGTAAGAAAGCTATATTGAAGTTGGGTTTTTACACAGTGTCAAATATACACTAAACAATGTATGTTATCTAAGGCAGGGGTTCCCAAAGTGGGCAGCGGGGTCATGAGATGTGCTAAAAAGATTTAGTATTTCCTTGTTTGTGAAAGCGAAACCAAAGTATAGTGTTACAAGATGCTCAACGTTCCTCATTTTAATGAAGGCTGCACTCTTTTTAAGAATTCCTACAAAAATCCTACTTTAGTCCCACTTTAGTCGTGGGGGGGGGGGGGGGGGGGGGGGGATAATTTAGGAACTCCTGATCTGAAGGTCCAAGTGTGGCTTCTGATCCACTTGTCATCAGGTCTATCGTTCCTTAGTTAGGGGATTGCCCAGGCGGGTATTTATGCAATAACCGCCACTGTCTCTTCTTGCCATGACTTAATCTCACCTTTGGCAATACAGAGGTAGCAGGTAAAATGTAAACATGTTCAACTGACACCCAGAGCAGAGTAAGTCAAATAAATAGTGCATTCTTTACTATTTGCAGCAGGCTGCCAGCATTATGTGTACAAATATCACGCCTTTAACAACTTATTTTCTTAGCTCGACGAGTAGGAGCGCTTCTTTTAATAATGAAACCCACATGTTCATAGTGGGTTGTGGAGCAATACTTTATGCTGAGAAAAAAAAAAAGCAGTCTGCTTCTTACCCTGTGGATCCGCGGCAGCGCTTAGAAACCAAACGCACACAAGAAAGCAGACGCGGAACTTCATGGCAGGCATCAGAAAGTTCACTGTGAAACCCCTAAATGGAGCAGAAACCAGCAGAAGAAGCACTACCACTTCCTGCGGACCTTTAAGGTGAACTAACAGGCTGGAGCTGCGCGTGTGCGCGAGCTACCTGTATGGCAAGCGCAAAGGGCCAATACTCGCCCGTACAATAACGCGCGGTTCCAACCCGTCTTTTACGTGAGCGCGCGTTTTTTACGCCACCGCGCGTTCTGGCTGGAAACGCGCGGTGGCGTATGTTTATGAGGTTTAAAATGGATATAAAGGAGGCAGAACTGAAATTCTCATTGAAACCACTGGAAACAAAATAAAGTTATTTGGACAAATTGAAACATTGAAACTATAATTTCATCATCCAAATAAAGTGTATAAATTAAGCAGACACGTGTAATTAAGGTGTAATCTGGACAAAAAGGGCCTCAAGGATGTGTTCAATAGGTGAGGAAAAGCAGAGCTGGTTGGAGGAACACAGGAGGGAAGATCTTGATGACCTGGGATGTGTGAAGGATTAGGGAACCAAATATGAGCTAGTGCTTACTCCTTGTCAATTTGTGAAACTTAAATTAGTTGGAAATTGTAGTTTTTGAATATCAGCAAGCCATACAGTATTTGGTGTGACAATTTAATTCAGGATTCTGGCTTCCGGAGCTTTGTTAGACTAACTTACAGTCTGCAAAATTAGGTTATAATAAAAACAGTAGTACTGAGGCATTTAAAGAAAGACACGAAGATAATAAAACAGTACATACAGACAAAAAAAAATGAAGCATGAAGAATGCTCACTTTGCATTCTTGGAAATTTAATATGTTTAGACCGGCCACTGATGATTCTAATCACAAAAAAGTGGTAGACAGACGTTTAAAAATTGATTTCAAACATTTAATCTAATGAATTTGGGCTTTCACTGCCATCTGCTGTCATATGAGAGTAACTACAACTTGACGACCATAAGTTTTTCATATTTCTTTTGTCATTTTAAACATGAAACTACCAATGCACAAGCCAAGTAGTAGAACTAAATGTTATATTCACATAATATTTTCAGAATTAATAATAACATTTCTTTTAAAGATTTAATCTATCTTCTGCACCAAGGGCATAAGTAGGGAGAACAAGCAGAGTGAGTTTTTTGTAATATCAGACTTTATTATTGAACTTAGCAGGATTTAGACAGGATTAGAAAGAAAGGTGCATCTTCTTTCTGCCTTTCCCCAACGATCAGGGATCTCCTGGTTGTGTCTGGTGCTGCAGTGTTCTAATTGGGTAAAACGCCTTTGAATCTAATGGCTGAGCACATAAAAGACAACCTCCTGATGATATAATATGCAAAAAAACGCCACCAAACGTTATTAACGCCACCGCACGTATTTTACGCGAGCGTGCGTTTTTTACGCCACCGCGCGTTTCCAGCCAGAACGCGCGGTGGCGTAAAAAACGCGCGCTCGCGTAAAAGACGGGTTGGAACCGCGCGTTATTGTACGGGCGAGTATTGGCCCTTTGCGCTTGCCATATACCTGCGGGATTTGTCACGTGACTGTCACCACAGCAACAGATAGACAGATGAAAGTCAGTCAGGGGACCTGTTAACAATCCGACGATTTCCTCCTTGTCTACAACAAATATGAAATAAATCATCGAAGGCAATTAAATGCTGACATTAACACCAAGCACTGATAGCAATGGTAGAATAAATTAGGCTAATTATTTCACTTTTATCCTAAAAGTTTTATGTTCAACCAGTGGATGAACGGATTGACATAAAATACGAGGAGACATTACTCGTTGCGTTCATTGCATCACATGTTTTTTCTTTTTTTGGGGGGGGGTTCTAGCCAGTAACTGTTTCTTTGCACCGTATTGTATTCCTTTAATATACACTCACCAGGGACTTTATTAGATACACCTGTCCAACTGCTGGTTAACGCAGATTTCTAATCAGCCAATCACATGGCAGCAACTCAACGAATTAAAGGCATGCAGACATGGTCAAGACGATCTGCTGCAGTTTAATCCGAGCATCAGAATGGGGAAGAAAGGTGATTTAAGTGACTTTGAACGTGGCATGGTTGTTGGTGCCAGATGGGCTGGTCTGAGTATTTCAGAAACTGCTGGTCTACGGGAATTTTCACGCACAACCATCTCTATAGGGTTTACAGAGAATGATCTGAAAAAGAGAAAATATCCAGTCAGCGGCAGTTCTGTGGGCGCTAATGCCTTGTTGATGCCAGAGATCAGAGGAATATGGCCAGGCTGGTTTGAGCTGATAGAAAGGCAACAGAAACTCAAATAACCACTTGTTACAACCAAAGCTGACTCCTGTCAGCTAAAAACAGGAAACTCAGGCTACAGTTCACACAGGCTCACCAAAATTGGCCAATAGCAGATTGGAAAAATGTTGCCTGGTCTCATGAGTCTTGATTTCTGCTGCGACATTCGGATGGTAGGGTCAGAATTTGGCATACACAACATTAAAGCATGGATCCATCCTGCCTTGTATCAACGGTTCAGGCTGACCGTGTAATGGTGTGGGGGATATTTTCTTGGCCCACTTTGGGCCCCTTAGTACCAATTGAGCAATGTGTCAACACCACAGTTTACCTGATTATTGTTGCTGACTATGTCCATCCCTTTATGAACACAGCGTACTCATCTTCTGACGGCTATCTCCAGCAGGATAACACTCACCAATCATTTCAGACTGGTTTCTTGAACATGACAATGAGTTCACTGTACTCGAATGGCCTCCACAGTCACCAGATCTCAATCCATCTGGCATCATGGACGTGCAGTCAACAAATCTGCAGCATCTGCGTGATGTTATTATGTCAATATAGGCCAAACTCTCCGAGGAAGGTTTCCAGTACCTTGCTGAATCTATGGCACATAGGATTAAGGCAGCTCTAAAGGCATAAGGGGATCTAACCCAGTACTAGCAATGTTTACCTAAAGAGTGGCCGGTGGGTGTATAATAATAATAATAATAATAATAATAATAATAATAATAATAATAATAATAAAAATAATAACCCACCTATGATTATTGCTGTGTCCCATATATTTTTCAACGTAAATAAATATAAATTAAAACAAAGAATGTAAGCTATTAGATTGCACATCACTCTAGATTTTCTTTGTTTTTCAGTTATTTTACTTTTTTTATACCTGGGTGTGACAACCTTTGGCTGCTGGATTTGCAGTGAAGATAAAGGCAGAGGCAGAGGATGGTGAAAGCAAGAAGCTTGTTATTTGTCCATATATGGCACAGCTCCATGGACAGTCAATGGTATGGCAAGCCTTCCCACCGCAGGGAAATCATAACCTAATGCAAATGGCAGCATTAAACATTCTCCGTTGTGAAGAACTAACCCAGTGGTGTCCAAACTTTTCTCACTGCGGTCTTGTTCAAACATTTATTATCTGAACATTTAAGCTGTCTCATGAAGGCATTTTGTCATTTTTGCTTTATCTTTTTCTGTTCAATTCAATTCAATTTTCATATATATAGCGCTGATTCACGATACATGTCATCTCAAGGCGCTTTACAAAGTCAAATTCAATCAAATTATACAGATTGGTAAAAAAGTTTCCTATTGAAGGAAACCCAGCAGGTTGCATGGAGTCTTGACAAGCAGTATTCACTCCTCATGAAAGAGTGGAAAGCCATAAGGACAGTCGTCTGAATTATCCATGGCTTTGCAGCAATCCCTCATATTGAGCAAGCATGAAGCGACAATGGAGAGGATAACTCGCCTTTAACAGGAAGGAAAAACCTCCACCTGAGAACCAGGCTCAGTATGAACAGTCATCTGCCTCGACCAACTGGGGGTTAGAGAAGACAGAGCAGAGACACAACAAGACAGACAAAAAAAAAAGCACAGAACCACACATTGATCCAGGAATCCTTTCTATGTTATATGGTGATATGATGATCTGTCTCCCCTGGATGATGTCACAGCTAACAGAACGCCAGACCAGGTGTACCTACTATGAAGAAGAAAAAATGAAATAACAACAAACAATGCAAATTGGAGAACAGTAGGAGAACTCGGCAGAGTGAGAGTAATGGATCTTGGTGTCCTCCATCAGCCTAAACATATAGCTGCATAACCACAGAGATAGCTCAGCGTAAGCTAAGCCACTCTAACTATACGTTTTGTCCTTCCTCATTACAGCTACATATCACGAGAGCTAAAGTCCAACAAGCATTACCTTTTTTGTAGCTTGAAGTAAATAAAATAGAGATACTAGTTAGGTCAAAAAATGTCATTGCATAATAATTATGCAAACAATGTAATACTTTTTTTGACAAAATATTTGTGATAGACAACCTAAAAGTACACCTAAAAAAATTCAATATAGTGTAAAAGTGCAATATTTTTTTCAGTTATTTCAGAAAGTGAAACAGTTGTTCTATAGATATTCATTGCCTTTTCTCATCTCATTTAGTCTCCAGCATGTCAGCCTCTGTGCAGTCTGCAGGGCTGCAGCATCTTTTCACAGCAGACAGGACGCCTGCTCGTGAGATGTGTCATTGAAAAAAGTATTTCCCCAGTTGGCTGCCCGGTTCGCCCGTACCAAAAACCGCCACTGAGCATAGAGGCGATCAGCCTGTGGCACTGAGTGGATGTAATGGAAGCTCAGCTTGCTCTGATAGCTGCCTTCAGGTCATCTGCGTTGTTGGTTCTGGTGTCTCACATCTTCTCTCATCTTCTTCTTGACGTCAGCCCATACATTTTCTATGGGGTTCAGGTCAGGGGAGTTGGCCGACCAATCAAGAACAGGAGTACCATGGTCGCTGAACCAGCTTTTCACAGGCCTGAGATGACAGGCAAAAAATTTTGATTTTGCACTTTTGTTCAATGTGAACTTTGTTTGATGTATTTGTATTTAGCACATTCTTCTTTTTTTGGAACATGTAGAACCATGGCCATGCTGGAAATGGTCGAGTAGCCCCTGACTGCAGGCCGCAGATCAGGGCATGCCTCAACGTTGAGGGCATGGCTCTCTGAAAACTGTTTGACTACAATTTACATACGAAGCAGTGACAACAACCATCACTTATCCTCGTTTCAGTCCCGCTTTTTTTTTTTTTAACCCATCTAGTGTTACTGAGCAAAAAGAATCTGCTGCCGTGCTGGTTTATAATTCCATTTTATAAACCTGCAAGTATAAACTCAGATGAGACCTTGATAAGATATTTTTTTATATATAGATCTCTCCCTTTCCTTCCTTATGTTTCCGATTATTTGCTTTTAAAAAGTTGATGGTACTTTTATTTACTTACGCCTACTCTTTGTTCAGACACATTGCTAAAAGCCTGTGCGGTGAATGTGCATGTGTTGATTGTGATCTTTCTTGTAATTTTGTCGATCACTTTTTTATTAGTTGGTGGAATTGTCTGTCTGAAAAAAAAAAAACTTAATTAAAAAAACATTAAAAAAAAACTGGCCATAGGCGATGCATAGTTGTTTGTGAATGTGTTGGATAGTCTCCGCCACCAGGTGGCGCCAGCGTGGCTCAACGTTGAGGCGCGCCCCTACCTGCGGCCTGCTGTCACGGTTACTTGAAATGGTCTCATACTGGAAGTAGTTAAAGAGTACCACCTGCAGGACAACATAGATAAGGACCTAGAAAGAAACAAGGGCATACATCTCTGTTGAAATTTTATTTTATATTTCTTTATTTATTTATAATTTCTGTATTGGTTTGATAGAAAAGGGAACTACAGCTGTTTGAGGCACACTGATGATGTAACATGTTTATGGGAAGGCAGTAATGAATAAGGCATTAAGCCTCTGGCCTCTTTGCTAGCCATGTCTGTCCATGTTCCTGTTTTTAAAAGCATTTTGCTATAATAAATGTGTAATTTCCCTGGAGTCTAGATTTGTTCTAGATGCATGAATTGCTTTGGTTAATTTTTTTTTTTATCTTTCTATTATTTCATCTCGCAGGCATTAAAGTGTAAACATTCTGAAATTGAATGATTGTTTAAATTAATCAAAAACAAAATAAATAATGCTGAAAGTGTGACCATTTTTGCCCAGTGGGAGGTTCTTATGTTTTCCATCTCTGCACAAACGCTGAATACAATTCATGCATTAAAAATTATAAATCTTATTAACTGCCGACATTTGGCAGCAATTATGCTGAAAAAAAAGTAAGCTTGGAAGTGGTTAACAATGACCTAACTAATTTATAATGTTAAACTTAGAACTTTTAATACAGTTTTGGGTTTTGTGACAAAACTTGGCAACCTCAGGATGACAGGCATTCATGTTACTAAAGACATGCAGTTCTTTAATACTTTCCATTAGATTCATCCAGCAATATGACAATCTCTTTACCCATTTTAACTGTATTTCAATTAACATGAATACATTATTATATATCCAATAGTAGTCTAAATGATTAAACAGTACATGACTTTAAAGTTATGTACCGTTTGTTAAGAAGCAATACATTGTTATAGGCAGACCTGATGGCATGCATCAGATTAGATTTAAAAAACACTTATGGATCCCTCTGCCCTGAAACTGGACTACAGCTCGCTGCGCCCCACGTTCTCCTCATGGTCCCTGATCCTCTCTGGCAGAGTTTGGGTCACAAAGATGAAACGGTCCTTCTTGAGAGACTGACGGGACGTCTGCTCCTTCACGTCGAGAGACATATACCTTTCCTCTGCTCCATACTTGGGCCAGTCAACAAGACCATCCCCGTTAGGAGACCTACAAACAAATGTTTTAAACTTTGTATAATGTGTGTATTCTGTACTTTGAATAAGCCGTCATCCTTACCCTGTGCGAGCGAAGTTGCCCCAGTAGCTCATCATGATTCTGCTAAACTCTTCCTCCTCTTTAGGACACGCCTCTAAATGAATCAGTAAACAGCAAGACCATTTTGTAAAAAAAACACACAAACACACTGAATATCTGGGGGTAAGTTAAGGGCACTTACCAACTAATTTTACATGGGTGGTTGTGAAGCAGAATCCCAGCACAGAGAATAGTTCGTCTGCATGGTCGCATTTAACAAAGCTGGGCCTTATTTTCTGCAGGAACTTGGGAGCGTAATGATACTCATACAAATACACATCCGCGCCCGCATCTGGTGGTTTACAAATAGGTGTCATGTTCACTTGCAAGAGAAAACAGTAGAAAATACACAATACTGAACTTATTGGCACCATCTTGCATGTAAAAGACTACCTCTGTGAGCATTTGCTGTTTTAATGGCTGGAAAAGTAAAAAAGAAATCTCCAAGCAGCTCAGTAAATCCGTTTCTGTTTCTGATGCGGTCTTCACCAGATCCAATGTATTCGTTAGCAATCAAGTCTCTGATGGCTGCAGCTTCAGGCTGAACAGGAAAAAAGTTAAAATAAAATCCATGAAAAAAAACAACTTGTTATGCAGGGATAGAAATGCTGGGCAAAAGTATTCATAGAACTACAAATGTAAAAAAGATTTTATTGGAATTTGTGCGATTGTATCACAAAATGGTGCATAATTGTATAATTTAAAAAAAAATACAAAAACCTTGAGTCCATGTGCTGTAAAACCACCCATCATTGGATATACAGCTACACGTATATTGAGAATATGTCTCTACCAACACTACACTTCTAGAGACTTAAGTTTTTTTTTTGCCAACATTGTTTTGATTGTTTACACACTATAAGAAAAAAAAAATGCAATTACATGTCTTGAACCAACATATCAACCCCCCATTCCTGGTCCTTACAAGTTTTCAAATTCTTCATTGGGAGTCAAGCTAGTAATTGCATTATATATGTGTATATATATATAAAAACTCAGTGTAACAACTTAACTAACGTTCACTCTGCCCTGCATTCCTGACTCCGCACTACGTCAAAATATCAGAGAAATGTTCCATCAGCAGTTTTGTACAACATTTCCTACAGCGTCATGTATTCTTCAGTACCTCAGTCTAGATGATTATCTGACTGGATCTTATTGATGAAGCTTCGGCTTTGTCAGCGCTGTTGAAGATGTGTGAGTGCTCTTTGTTGGAAAGAATAAGCCGTGCCGGAGGCATCATACTGTACCGGAACCCCATTGCACGTAGTTGTCGCCTCGCCACCTCAAACTCTTTTGGTTTCTTGTGCGTCTCTGCAGTCATTGTCTTGGTAGAATCTCACCAGATGATTCTTGTAGAAGACTTGCTTTTTCGCCCTGGCCGCTCTCATCACCTCTTCTTCATGTTTGTAATTCAGAAACTAAAAGGCAGCGCCCTAAGGAGACCGCGTCACGGCGGGGTCTTTGTCAGCCGAAAGAATGCGCCTAACGGCAGTGTTCTTTGGCACGCATGGCCTCAGTAAACCGTTGATGGACGGTTTGTACTGAAACTGTAATCTCGATTACAATGCAAATTGTAGTTGACAATAAAGGTTGATTGATTGATTTGATTGATTGACTTCATTATGAGGGATCTAGGAGTGGTGTCAGTCTTGTTGTCGGTTTGGCCGTAGTTCCCACGCCTCTCGTATCCAGCTCTCCAGGAAACCACAGGTGTCCTCACCTTCCGCGCCTTTCGGGTAGATTAACAAGCCGTACATTGGGGCGGCGTGAATGAGCTTCCAGGCCCAATACTCTCTCTTCCAGAACTTTATTTTTCACCTTGTTCTGGAGCGTAGTCACGTCATCTTCTGTCATTAAGATTCTCGTCTCCACCTGCATAATTCTTTCTGAGCAGTCTGTGATGTCCCTCCTTAGATTTGTAATTGTGGAGAGGATGTCATCAAATTTGTATGAGATGTCAGTCTTTGTGGCATTAATAGCTGCAAGTATAGTTGTCAATGAGGTACCGGGCTCTTCCCTGGCCGTAGTACTGTTTCTCTCCGACAGTTTATCAGGGCTAGCGCTGCCGGCAGCTTCCGTGGCTTCGCTGTTAGCAGTGAACTTGGCTTTGGGATTTGGATGGCAAAGTTAGTTACTTTGGTTTGTTGTGTCTTGCTCCGATTTGATTTT
Source organism: Fundulus heteroclitus (assembly GCF_011125445.2). NCBI lineage: Eukaryota > Metazoa > Chordata > Actinopteri > Cyprinodontiformes > Fundulidae > Fundulus > Fundulus heteroclitus. The sequence goes on along the minus strand of NC_046362.1, from coordinate 23,183,543 downwards.
CTTTGTCTCAGCTGTATTTTCTTAAACCCTGGTGTTGTAGTTGGTCTGATTGAAGCACAAAGTTAGCCCATTTTAACGAGGATTTTAAATGTTTAGTAGGAGAACGGTCCTACACGTGTCTACTCAGCAAGCTGCCATAACTGGAAGTCAGAGACTTATGTTTTTACTAATTCTTATCAGTAAAAAATAACAAGCAAAACGTTTATGTAAAAGCAGAATCTGCACTTTGGACTGAGTCTTTCTAACACAGAAATTTGCTTTGATCAAAACCTTTGTACTGGTCACTGTCCTGCTTGAACCCCTACTTTAACCTCAAGTAATTGGCAATTTCTAACAGGACATTTTCTGTAATTGCCATGTATTTGCTACAAAGAGTTTTCCAAGTTTGCCAAAAAAAGGCCACCCTTTAACAATGGCTCCCCCGCCCCCCCCCCCCATAAAAACAATAGCCGTGGAGTACAGAACTAATGATTGACCGCTCAGCCTCCCAAAAGAGCTGTGGATCTCTGCAGCGTGACCATGGGCCTTTTTACTGCTTCTGTGATTTGCGCTGACCTCTCCAGGCATGTCGGTTTAGGTGGATGGCCATGTCTTGGTAGGTTTACAGCTGTGCTATAGTCTTTCAATTTCCACGAAATGGATTAAACAGTACTTCATGTGAAATGTTTTATAACCTAATCATACTTTAAACAAGTAGGTGACTTCTGAAGGCAATTAGTTGAATTGGTTTTAATCTAGGGTTTTAGGAAGGGGGTTCTAATAGATGCTCGAATTTGTAAAACAGAAAACTTTATCTTCCACCTTACACATATAAACTACTTTGCTCTGATAGACTATCAGATGAAATACAATAAAATAAATTGATTAAATATTCAAGGGGTTTGAACATGTTTACATGTTTACTGTATCAGACAAGGAGTCTTACAAGGGGGTAGAAGACAAACAGCGCGTTTACAACCGACTCTCGATCCATTCCTTCTGTCCAGTTTGGAGGAGCTAAGTGCTAAAGAAAAAAAAGAGAGAAAGACTACAATAAGCATGAATTTAAAAAGCAATGCAGCTTATGTCTTTTGAAAAGCCTGTAAACATTCAGAACTCACAGTAGCCAGGAGGAAACCTCCTTCATCATTATTAATGCCTGTCATGAATGGTACAGTGAGGAGTTGATGCGTCTGGAATAGCTCCGGCACAGGCTTAGTCAGGAAGTGTCCATCCACATTTATAGGATATCTGAAATTTGGATTCTTAAAAGAGTAATATGTGTAGAAATAAAAATGGAGATGGTGAAATAAACAGCAGTTAAATCAGATCTAACAATACGAGTTTCTATATCCAGCATCTCACCTTCCCTAATGCCAGTATGGTGTCAATATCAAGGTTCAGCATGCATTTAGCAATCTTCTCTGTGCTTTCAAAGCTACAGCCTGAGGCATTTGCAGCGACCTGAAGAAAGATGCAATCATTAATTTAGAATAAAAACAATTATCAATAATAGATGAACAAAAAAAGACAACCAACCTGCATTGCTGGGACTGGATCGACGCTGACAATGACATCCATCGCAGCCGTCCCGCTCTCAGCAATGGCTCGGTGGAACAGGCCATCAGACAGTGGAGAGAGAAGCTAAGCGATTAAATAGCAGGACAAATTAAAAAAAATATTGCTGTAAATAATAATTATGTTTCCAGATGACTTCATACCAGGAGTGAAACGCTAACACCACCAGCAGACTCCCCAAATATGGTGACCAAATCTGGGTTTCCTCCAAAGTTGTCGATGTGCTCCTTGACCCACCTCAGGGCTTGGATCTGGTCCAAAAGACCAAAGTTCCCTGGCACATGCTCATCTCCGGTGCTGCACAAAAGACGATGTGGCAAAACGTGTTTCCATTAAAGTAAAAGCACTAGGAAGTAATAATTGCATGTTTTAGATACTAATTTACCTGAGAAATCCCAGAAGTCCCAGTCGATACTGGATCAGAACCACAACTACATCTTGGTAGGCAGCAAGAGCAGAACCATCAAACACTGATGCAGACCCCATAACAAAGCCTCCACCATGGATCCACACCATGACCTGAGAAATAAATAAATATGTTTTCCCCATTTAGCTTTCCAAGTCCAATAACAACAAAGGTTGAGCCTGTGTTTCCCACTTCTCCGGGTTTGTCTCTGTTGTTTAGATATGCATGATGAAGGTACAGCTCACTCCCAGTTCAGAGCAGAAGAAACCTCTTCACCTTTACCCCAAACTAATCTGAAGCTGAATCTCAATGACTGAACAGAATCACACGCAGAATTAAAGCCAATGGTTTCTTACCGGGAGCTTGGCATCAGGAGCTCTGTTTGCAGGGGTGTAGATGTTGAGGTAGAGGCAGTCTTCTGAAACATCTGGGATTTCCACCTTCATGCCAACAATCATTTCAGTCATATTGTTAATGATGTCCACATCTTGAACGCACCTGTGAAGTATATGTTTAGTAAATAAGTTCTTGAACAGACCTGCCAACTGTAGAGGGTCCTTAACAGAAACAGGTGTCTTACATGTTGGGTTGCTTGGTGGCATCTCTCAGTCCTTGCCATGCCTCTGGAGGCTGGGGGGCAGCCAGCCTCAGGGAGGGGCCGACGGGGGGCTTAGCAAAGGGAACACCCAGGAAGGCGTGGACACCGGTCTCCTTTCCCTTTACGCTCACATACTGGCCTCTCAGCCTGCCGAGCTTTGTTTGGACCTCTGGTGCTGTCAGGATCGAAACAACAAAAGAATAATCAATCAGAAGCATTATTCAGTAATTTAAATGGACCTAGTCATGTACTATGACTCTATGAATTTCTATGCCAGTAGATCGCTGTAGTTTCATGTAAAGGTTTTCCAAATTACTTCTCACACCCTGTTGGCTTATTATATTATATAATTGTGTTCTACGCTTTGTTTTTGTTCTACATGTTAGTAAAAAAGTGCTTTTGTGTGTCTTTACCATAACAAGACCACGTAACCAGAGGTACAATATTGTGCATGCGCACAATGAGTAAACGAGAAGAAACAATGGAGCAACGTCCAGCCGAGGTGTGCAAGGAAAGAGAAACAATTCCAGATCACTCGAACTTGGAGCCACTTTAGATCGGGTTGGTCTTCGACAATGCCCAGCTTTCACTTTACTGCGAGGAATTGCAGAACAGTCTACTGACTCAGTTGCGTCAATTGTCGGCATCTTGGTTACTAATGGTCCACAAGAATATTTATGTTTGTTAATCATAACGTTTTTGCATCGGGCACCAAGCATTCGTCCTGATAATGTTTACTTAGTCCTTTTTGAGATGGCAAGATGGCGACAATTGATGCAGCTAAGAGCCAGTAGACTGTCCTGCAATGCCTGGCAGTAAAGTGACAGCTCGGCGGGGTCGAAGACCAATCCGATCTACAGGACAAATATGCAAACAGTAGCAGTTTTTGGCACAGATGAACCAGGCACCCGACCAGGGCAGCATTTTTTTGAATGACACACAGGGGGAGACACAAGCAGTTCCAAAAGAAAAGAAATTAAAAAATAATCTGCACCCCAAAAGTGGTTTCTCATTATCTATCATATCACTGTGTGAGGAATTGATGAAGATGCTGAAGCCCTGCAGACTGCACAGAGTTTGACAGGCTGGAGGCTAAATTAGATGATGAAAGGCCATGAGGAGGAGCAGTTCACCTCTGGGTCTCTAAAATGGACTGGGAAACGGTGCTGCGGGGGATCCACTTTACAGGGCAAATGTCTAACAGAGTTAGTGGCTAAAGTCAGTCACACACAGGGGCGAAGTGGCGAGGGAAGTTTGGAAGGATTCCCAACCAAACGGTTGGTTCAGGCCAAACTGCTCTGTGGTCGAACTGTCCCCTCCCAACACCCCCCCCCCCCCCCCGCTTTCTAACCAATAATAAAACGCGGTCACGTTGATGTGCAGGCACGAACCCGTGCTGCCGAAGTTAAAAGAGTTATTATTTGGTTATCTTTAGTCGTTGGTTGTTGCAAATGTGTATTTAAGATTTTAAGATTGTGTAAACGCAAGTTCAGAATATGCCTGCAATAGTGTGTAATGGTATTTGACATTTAGTATTCCATCCATCCATTTTATCGCACACAAACAACCACCCTCATGTTTTTTGGACTGTGGGAGGAAACCAAAGTACCCAGAGAACTAACCCATGCAGAAAGACCCAGCGGTGAACCAAAGACCTTCTTGCTGCAAGGCAACAGAGCTACCCACTGTCCCACTGTGCAGCCTCAAACCTAGTTTTGTCTCTGCCTCCTTCACTGTGCACGACACGCCCTCTGAGGCTGGGCCAGCTATCTCCTATGACGTAATGTCACCTTTGGCTACACAGAAGTAGCAGGTAAAAGGTAAACATGTTCAGTTAACACCCAGAACAGAGTAAGTCAAATAAATAGTGCATTCTTTACTATTTGCAGCAGGCTGTCAGCATTATGTGTACAAATATCCCACCTTTAACAACTTATTTTCTTAGCTCGACAAGTAGGACCGCTTATTTTAATAATGAAACCCACATGTTCAGGGGTTTTTGGAGCAGTACTTTATGCTGAAAAAAAAGCATTCTGCCTCTTACCTTGTGGATCCGCGGCAGCGCTTAGAAACCAAAAGCACACAAGAAAGCAGACGCCGAACTTCATGGCGGGCATCAGAAAGTTCACTGTGAAACCCCTGAATGGAGCAGAAACCAGCAGAAGAAGCACTACTACTACTACTGGACCTTTAAGGTGAACTAACAGGCTGGAGCTGCGTGTGCGCGAGCTACCTGCGGGATTTGTCACGTGACTGTCACCACAGCAACAGATAGCGACAGATGAAAGTCAGTCAGGGAGCCCATAACATAATAATTGAACTTTATTGATCTCACAATGGAGAAATTCACTTCTGTATCTTAACCCATCCCCTTTAGGGAGCAGTGGGTTAAGGGTCTTGCTCAGGGACCCAGAATGACAGCTTGTGGGAGTTGAACTCAGAACCTCTGGGATGCTAAAGCTCCATGCTCTAACCACTAGGCCACCACTCCCCAACTGTAATTCCCTGAAATTGGCACAGCTTGGATTCGAACCTCCGATCTTCTGACTGGCAGCCCGAGACCTAATCCACTTGACCAAACACCATCATTGGGCGCAGGTTCACACGTCAACCTCACCGCCATAGTGTATGTGGCAGAAGAAAGTTAGGTTCTGTTGTAGTGAACGTGGATCAGAGAAGATGCCTCATTCCTGTGCTGCATGGAGATGTATTCGGGCTGATTCACTACTTGTATCTGCCTTCTATAAACTAAGGCTGCACCATGTTGCAAAACTGGACACACTAAAGCTGCAGAGTGGCAACACTAGAAAAAAGCTGTGCAAGAACATTCTTTTTCAAGGATCTATCTATCTATCTATCTATCTATCTATATAAATATATATATATATATGTGTGTATGTGTTATGAATATAAGGATGTGAAACTTTAGGAACAAACTTTTTGGGGGAGGAACAGACTTTTTGGGGGAGTATTAAAGAGGTAAAATTTCTAATATGAGAAAAATAGGCCTAGGACAATAAAGTAAAGAAAAAAAACAACAACAACATAAAACTAGTAATGTTATGAGAAAAATGTCATATTATGAGAATTAAGAGGGAACATTTTCAGAATAGTCACAGTTTGCAGAATTATTTCACTCCTGGAGTAATAGGGCCAGGTTAGATTATTTTAATTATTTTAATTCTTTACGAGAATAAATTCAGGAGAATGAAGCTAAAGGGATACGAAAATGCTCTCCAAGGGCTGACAGAGGACAGGGAGGAGGATGTGCGGGCTCGAGTAATCAGCGTTCGTCAGGCGATTCTACCAGAGGAAAAGGAAAGGCTCCCTGCTGCGCACCGGGATGGAAAACCTCAACAAGATCAATCGAAACCTAGAGGCGTTATCATGAGATTTATCTCTCAAAGATACAGGGATGCTGTTTGGAAAGCAGCAAAAATAAACTTTTTTCTCCAAAACAACAGTCTTCGCTTCTCAGAGGACTTAACCCAAGAGGACAGAGAGAACAGACAGAAACTGTGGCCGCACATAAAGAAAGCTCGGGATGAAGGGAAAACGGCCTATTTTGTGGGCGGAAAAGGATTCGTGAAGGGGTCGGAAATTAATCTGTGATCTGTCAAGCTTAGATCCAAGGGTTTTCTTTTTTTTTATCTCAGGGTAGAGTTTTGTGTTACTGGGATGTCAGGCGTAGTTCCTGATGGTTAAAAAGGTATATATGTTTGAATATTCTTCTTCTTTTTGTGAGTGACGTCAAGTTTACAAAATGGTGCTGGGTTATAATACTAAATAGGGTGCCAATCTCGACAGCCTACTGCTACTTTTCAACACTAGTAGCATTTAACCAAGGTTTTCTAAGTTGTGACCCAGATGGCCATTTTATTTGCCAAGTTATTGAACAAAATTACTCAACATACTCAGTTTCAAATATTTGTGGGTGCAATACAAAGAAAGAAAATGTTAACCTTTTGTTGTCAATTGACAGCATTTTCACAGGTTAGTTGGTTAGATTCCCAAATGCATTTATATTGTTAGGAGGTGATTTTAACATTATTCTAGACGGGTCTATTGATAAAAGTCCTCCTTCTCTGCATCTCTCATACTTGACTGACTTCATAAGAAGATTTAAACTGATAGATATATGGAGAGAGAAGAATCCTAATAATAGATTTTACACCTGGAGTAATAAATCAGGCTCTAGGCAACCGCGACTGGACTATTGGCTCATATCTGACAGTTTAAATAAGGATTATGTTGATGTTAGTATCTGCCCTACTCCCTTAACTGACCATAAAGCCATATGCATATCTATTAATATCTCAGCTGGTTATACTCCTGCCACACGCTCAAGCTATTGGAAGCTCAATTGTTCTGCACTGCAAAAAATGAAGTAGTCCAATATAAGATTAGGGACATGATTTCACTTTATTGGTCTAAAGCAAATAAAGAAAACTGTTTTGGGATCAACTGGGATCTGCTCAAAAATGAGATGGGAAAATATTTAAGAAAGTTTGGTGCTGAAACAGTCAAAGCCAGGAAAGCGGAGGAATTAAAGATTATCTCTATTATAACAAAATTATCCTGCAGAGAATTTGACTCCCTGACAAAGGAGGAAAAAGAAGAGTTATCTTATTCACAAATCAAACTTGATGAAATGTATCAGCAAAAAGCAAAGGGTGCCTTTATCAGGTCTCACTCTAAGTGGTTAGAAGAAGGTGAACAACACTCTCGTTATTTCTTTAGTCTAGAGAAATCTCGTTCCACCAACAGCAGTATTAGTAAGTTAAATATTAATGGAGTTATCACTTAGGATTATCGCAAAATTTCAGAGTTTTGTTAAAAAATTTATAAAGACTTGTATTGCTCTCAATTTAGCCCAACTATGTCTGATAATATTTTAAACTCCCTGTCAGTGAAGATGATAAGTGAAACGGATAGAGAGCACTGTGACAAGCCTATATCACTTGAAGAAGTACAGTTAAAAAAGTAAAAAAAGTAAAAAAAGGGGTGCGTCACCATATTTGTTTTTTAATAAAAGTTAACTATGAAATTAAAATGAAAGCAAAGAAAAATGGTTAATAAAAGTAAAACACTTTGCATTGTACCTAACATTTTCCACTCAAGAAGAGATTTGTCATTTATCAACTTGAAAACCATAAATCTGCCTACACCTTGCTGCCATCTGACTCATCTGAGGTCAGTGGTGCCATACTAACCTTTGTTCATTTGCAAACCAGTCACAACTGGTTAAGTAAGAGTTACTTTTGTTTCACCTGTCCATAAAGCTTTTTTTTTAAAAAAAAAAACGTCTTGAGATTTGTTTTCTTCCAATCACAACACTTCAGCCTTAATGCCCTGTTCTATGTCGGTCTTGTTCTAACATTTATTATATGAACATTTAAGCTGTCTCGTGAAAGCATTTTATAATTTCTGCTTTATCTTTTGCTATTGTGTTCTGATTCATTTGACCATTTTGCTCGTGAGCCTGAAGCTGCCTAAGAATAATTCTCACCTAGATAAAAGTGTATGTCACACATCCTTCCTCATTACAGCTACATATCATGAGTGCTAAAGTCCAACAAGCATTACCTTTTACGCAGCTTGAAGTAATAAAATAGGGATTCTAATTGGGTCAAGAAATTCCTTGCATAGTAATTATGCATACAATGTAGTACTTGCTTTTTGGCAAAATATTTTTGATACACAACCTATGTACAGGTACACCTAAAAAAAATAGAATATAGTGTAAAAGTGCAATATTTTCGCCTGCTTTTTCAGAAAGTGAAACGGTTATTTTATAGATATTCATTGCATATAAAGTAAAATATTTAAATATTTTACTTCTTGTCATTTTGACGATTATTGTTATTATGGATTATTATGGCTTACAGGTAAAGAAATCTACGGAAGAGGATTAGGACCACTCAAAAAAAAAAAAAAGTCTACTCAATTCTGACTTTTTTCTCAGAATTCTGACTTTTTTCTCAGAATTCTGACTTTTTCTCAGAATTCTGAGAAGAAGTCAGAATTCTGAGAAAAAAGTATTTTTCTCAGAATTCTGAGAAAAAAGTCAGAATTCTGACTTTAATCTCAGAATTCTGAGAAAAAGTCAGAATTCTGAGAAAAAAGTCAGAATTGAGTAGACTTTTTTTTTTTTTTTTGAGTGGCCCTAATCCTCTTCCGTAGAAATCCCAAAATTCAGTGTCTCAAAAAATTTAAATATCACATTAGACCAATCAAAAATAGATGTTTTAAGCATAAATGCATACCATTATCCTATTGAGACGGTGTCTTTCCCACGGCCAAAACTTAACAGATCAAAAACTTATCTAAAAGGAACAAATCATAAAAACCTAATAAAAATCAATACGGTTCACCTTGAACCTAAAAATAAAACAATTAAATGTGGTCTATTAAATATAAGGTCTCTCCCTGCAAAGACTTTGTTGGTTAACGAATTGATTTCTGATAAACAGATTGATTTGTTTTGTCTCACAGAAACCTGGCTACAAGAGGACTACGTTAGTATAAATGAGTCAACTCCCTCCAATTATTCAAATTTCCACATTCCCAGATCTGTGGGAAGAGGAGGAGGAGTGGCAACCATCTTTCAGTCTGATTTATTAATTAGTCCCAGGCCAATAAATAACTACAGTTCTTTTGAACATTTAACCCTCAGTTTCCCTCATCCAAACTGCAAAGCAATAAAACCTCTTCTGTTTGTTGTTTTGTATCGTCCACCAGGCCCTTACACTCAGTTTTTGGATGAGTTGTCAGATTTCTTATCTGATTTGGTGTTAAATACTGATAAGGCTATTATAGTGGGAGATTTTAACATCCATGTTGACACAGAATGTGATAACCTTAGTGTAGCCTTTAAAACTATCCTAGATTCAATTGGTTTTGCTCAAAATGTGCATAAACCGACGCACTCTTGGCTCCATACTTTAGACCTTGTGCTGACATATGGCATTGATTGTGAAGAATTAACAGTATTTCCTCACAACCCTGTCCTATCTGATCATTTTTTAATAACATTTGAGTTTAATCTAACTGAGTTCTCCACCCCCAAAAGAGGGTTCCATTATAGTAGATCTTTATCGGATAATGCTGTATCAAAACTTAAAGAGTCTGTCCCCTTTTTAATATCCTCCGTATTGCAGAAATGCCCTGTAGATGGCAGCAATGTTGTTTCTTCCAATTCACAAATAGATGTCTTTGTAAACGGTATGACTTCGTCATTGCGTTCTGCATTAGACAATGTAGCTCCCTTGAAAAAGAAGGTGATTATTCACAGGAAGCTGGCTCCTTGGTTTAATTCAGAGCTGTGTTCCTTGAAGCACAATGTTAGGAAATTGGAGAGAAAATGGCGTTCTACACACCAAGAGGAATCCTACCTAATCTGGAAGAACAGTCTATTGTTGTATAACAAGACCCTTCGCAGAGTTAGAGCAGCATATTTTTCATCATTAATTGAGGAAAATAAGAATAATCCTAGATTTCTCTTCAGTACAGTTGCCAAACTTACCCAGAGCCACAGCTCTGTTGATCCATCCATTCCCTTAGCTCTTAACAGTAATGATTTTATGGGATTCTTCATAAATAAAATTGATTCCATTAAAAATAAAATAATTGGCATCCTCCCAAACATGATTACTTCGTCCTCAGTAAGTGAGGCAGCATTGGAGGAATCCTTAGAACCTGCGCAGTGTCTGAACTGTTTAAAAGCAGTAGAGCTTTCTGAGCTATCTAAAATTTTAGCTTCATCTAAACCTTCTACCTGTATGTTAGACCCAATCCCAACCAAGTTGTTTAAGGAGGTATTCCCTCTGATCAGTGGTCCTATTTTAGACATGATTAATCTATCCTTGGTAAATGGATATGTACCACAGGCTTTTAAAGTAGCTGTTATTAAACCTTTACTTAAGAAACCATCTCTTGATCAAGATGAGTTAGTAAATTACAGACCTATATCTAATCTTCTTTTCTTATCTAAAATTCTTGAGAAAGTAGTTGCTAATCAACTATGTGAACATTTACAAAGTAATGACCTACTTGAGGAGTTTCAGTCAGGCTTCAGAGCTCATCATAGCACTGAAACAGCTCTGGTGAAGGTCACCAATGATATTCTCATGGCCTCAGATAATGGACTTGTGTCTATACTTGTCCTGTTAGATCTCAGTGCTGCATTTGATACAGTTGATCACAATATTCTCCTACAAAGACTTGAGCATACTGTAGGGATTAAGGGAAAAGCATTAGGCTGGTTTAAATCTTATCTGTCGGACAGATTCCAGTTTGTTCATGTTAATAATAAATCTTCCTCAAACTCTAGGGTCACTTGTGGAGTACCACAGGGTTCAGTCCTTGGACCAATTCTATTTACTATATATATGCTTCCGATTGGCAAAATTATCAGACAGCATGGGATTAATTTCCACTGTTATGCTGATAACACTCAGCTATATTTATCCATAAATCCTGATGAATCCAATCAGTTACTTCGACTGCAGTCATGTCTTGATGACATCAAAAGCTGGATGACTTTAAATTTCCTGCATTTAAATTCTGACAAGACAGAAGTTGTAATCTTTGGGCCAGAGTCTTCAAAAAATAAAGTTCTTAATCAATCACTTAATCTGGATGGCATTAACTTGGCCTCTGGTAATAAAGTTAAAAATCTTGGTGTTGTTTTCGACCAAGACATGTCATTTAAATCCCACATTAAACAGGTTTCCAGAGTTTCCTTTTTTCACCTCAGGAATATCGCCAAAATTAGAAACATTCTGTCCAGGAGTGATGCTGAAAAACTAGTCCATGCATTTGTTACTTCAAGGCTGGACTATTGTAATTCTTTACTATCAGGAAGTCCACAAAATGCAGTTCGAAGTCTTCAGCTGATTCAAAATGCTGCGGCAAGAGTTCTGATGAAAATCAACAAGAGGGATCATATTTCTCCAATTTTAGCTTCCCTTCATTGGCTTCCTGTTAAATCAAGAATAGAATTTAAAATTCTCCTTCTAACGTATAAAGCCCTTAATAATCAAGCTCCATCATATATCAGAGCTCTGATTACCCCGTATGTTCCTAACAGAGCACTTCGCTCTCAGACCGCAGGTCTGCTGGTGGTTCCTAGAGTCTCTAAAAGTAGAATGGGAGGCAGATCCTTTAGCTATCAGGCTCCTCTCCTGTGGAACCAACTCCCAGTTTTGGTCCGTGAGGCAGACACCCTATCTATTTTTAAGACTAATGTTAAAACTTTCCTTTTTGACAAAGCTTATAGTTAGAGTGGCTCATACCCTGAGCTATCTCTATAGTTGTGCTGTGATAGGCCTAGGCTGCTGGAGGACATCAGGGTCTAATTTTCTCACTCTACTGATTTCTACTGTTCTTCTGTCTACTGTTCTCCAGTTTTGCATTGTATTACATTGAAATGACTGTCGTCATTTCAGCTTTTAACTTTTTGCTCTCTCTCTTTTTCTTCATAGTAGGTACACCTGGTCTGGCGTTCTGTTAACTGTGACATCATCCAGAGAAGACGGCTCACCCGCTACTACCATCTAATGTAGAACAGATTACTAGATCAATGTGTGCTTCTGTGCTTTTTTGTCTCTCTTGTTGTGTCTCTGCTCTGTCTTCTGTAACCCCAGTCGGTCGAGGCAGATGACCGTTCATACTGAGCCCGGTTCTGCCGGAGGTTTTCCTTCCCGTTAATGGGGAGTTTTTCTTCCCACTGTCGCTTCATGCTTGCTCAGTATGAGGGATTGCAGCAAAGCCATGTACAATGCAGACGACTCTCCCTGTGACTCTACGGTTCCCCAGGAGTGAATGCTGCTTGTCGGGACTTTGATGCAATCAACTGGTTTCCTTATATAGGACATTTTTGACCAATCTGTATAATCTGACCCAATCTGTATAATATGATTGAACTTGATTTTGTAAAGTGCCTTGAGATGACATGTTTCATGATTTGGCGCTATATAAATAAAATTGAATTGAATTGAATTGAATAAATGTCAGACTTCTGAAAAGTATGTCCGTTTCTAAGCACTTGATACTTGGTTGGGCCTCCTCTTACATGAATTACTGCAAAAAATGCATTGCAGCATAGACAGTGGCGGTTCTACACTGAATTACTCCCGGGCAAAAACCTAAACCTTTAATAGTTTGTGTGCCCTAAACACACTCATAATGTCTGCCAAGTCTGGGATGGGATGATACCTTGTAGGGAGTGTTTGCTAACCTGTAGTCATGCTGTATTACTGGTCAAGCTGAATCACTCTGACCTCGGCCCCTCCAGTAAAGACTGCGGTTCCACAGTTAAAGAAACAGTAATAAAAAAAAATTGAACTGGTAATTCTGCATACAGGCTACATCCTGCAGACATTTTCTCTACTCCACTCATTTAATTTTCATTTCTTTCCAGCATCTTTGCTACTTCTCTTCACTCTACTTCAGGGGTATCAAACATACGACCCTGTCCTGTCTGGTAATGTGGGAATAAGAATTGTTGTCTTAATGCCAAAAAGAGCTCATCAGATTTGACTTTCACAAGTGGAGCAGTACTGCTTTTGCCATAGTGCTCCGCTTGATTTATGAATGTGAATAGTTTTATTATGGTTCATGCGAGGAATATCTCAAATGATATAAACACTACAATGGGAAAGTAGGAGAGGAAAGGAAGAATAAGAAGAAAAAAAGAAAAGGTGAAAAAGAGGAGATAAAAGGAAGAGAATGATAAAACAATTATTGAAAAAAACATGTACTTCGTTTAACTGAAAATCTAAAGGTCCTATATTGTCCACGAGGGGCGCTGTGTTTTAATCAGCAGATGGTAGCACTGAGCTTCAGATGTGGAAAATTGATTTTAAATCATTTGTTAATTTTTATCTGTTTGATGTATTTTGTCATGCAGGACAGTGTTTTTAAGTTCCAAAAAATGTGAATAAATGTTTTTCAACATTGTACAATCACTGTGATCAGTTCTTATGCATAATGCACTTAAGTAAATGTTTAACTGAGTAAAAGTATTGTTGAAATTGCATATGCTTTTCTTAAAAACGCTGAGGTTATTCATAATATATTGTGTAAAAGTGAAATTCATGTAATATAAAAATCAACAACAAGTCCACTTTTATTAGTTCTATTTAATCTTGCAATGAGTTTAGTCATGTGGCCCTCTTGAGATCAGATTAAGCTGAATGCGGCCCCTAAACCAAAATGAGTTTGACACCCCTGCCCTACTTCCTTTCTTGTGTATTTTTTTTATAATGAGTGGCCATTTGTATCTCGCATAACATCAGATTGACTCGGCCTGATGCTGCACCACCTGCGCTAGCGAGGGCCGCTTGGCGCCTGCGTTTTATTACTGGGTGGAAAGGGCCTGAAACAGACCGGTTGGTTGGGAATCCTCCCAAACCTGCCAACCACCTCGCCCCTGGGTGTGACTGACTTTAGCCACTAACTCCCTTAAACAGTTGCCCTGTAGGGTGGATCCCCTGCAGCACTGTTTCCCAGTCCATTTGAGAGACCCAGAGGTGAACTGCCTCTCCCATGGCCTTTTCTCATCTCATTTAGTCTCCAGCATGTCAGCCCCTGTGCAGTCTGCAGGGCTGCAGCATCTTTTCACAGCAGACAGGACGCCTGCTTTCAGGTGTGTCACTGAAAAAAGTATTTCCCCAGTTGGCTGCCTGGTTTGCCCGTACCAAAAACCGCCACTGAGCATAGAGGCGATCAGCCTGTGGCACTGAGTGGATGTAATGGAAGCTCAGCTTGCTCTGATAGCTGCCTTCAGGTCATCTGCATTCTTGGTTCTGGTGTCTCACATCTTCTCTCATCTTCCTCTTGACAACAATCCATAGCTTTTCTATGCACTGCAAAAAGAGAACTAAAAATAATAAAAATTTTCTTGAAATTAATGTATTTGCCCTTGATTTGAGCAGGTAAATAAGACTACTTGCCAATGGAATGAGCATTTTTACCCCTAAAATAAGATAATTAGATAAACTGCACTTGAAATAAGACAATGGAGATGAATTGTTCCTATTTTAAGAGCAAAAATCTTATTCCATTGGCAAATAGTTCTATTTACCTGCTCAAATGAAGGAAAAATAATTTCAAGAAAAGATTTCTTATTTTTTAGGTCTATTTTTGCAGTGTGGGGTTCAGGTCAGGGGAGTTGGCTGCCCAATCAAGAACAGGAGTACCGTGGTCACCGAACCAGCTTTTGACAGGCCTGAGACGACAGGCAAAAAATATTGCAATTTTATACAATATAAACTTTGTTTGATTTACTTGTATTTAGCGCAGGCTTCTTTTAGGAAAATGTAGAACCATGGCCATGCTGTAAATGGTCTCATACTGGAAGTAGTTAAAGAGCACCACCTGCAGGACAACATAGATTGAGACCTAGAAAGAAGCAAGGGCATACATCTCTGTTGAAATTTTATTTTTTATTTATTTAATTGCTGTTTTGGTTTGATAAAAAAAAAATGCAACCACAGCTGTTTGAGGCACACTGATGATGCAACGTGTTTTTGGAAAGGCAGTAATAAATAAGCCATTAAGTGTCTGGCCTCTTTGATAGCCATGTCTGTCCATGTTCCTGTTTTAAAACCATTTTGTAATTTCCTGAGTCTAGATTTGTTCTAGACGCATGCATTGCTTTGGTTCATTTTTTTTTTTTTTTTTTTTTAATCGCCCCCCCCCACCACTACAGATGTTTAGCATTATTTCATCTAGCAGGCATCAAATTGTAAACATTCTGAATTTGAATGATTGTTTAGATTATTCAAAAACAAAATAATTAAAGTTTAAAGTGTGGCCATTTTTGCCCAGTGGGATGTTTTTATGTTTTCCATCTCTGCACAAAATGCTGAATATGCATTAAAATGATAAATCTTAGTAATTGCCGACATTAAGCAGCAATTATGTTGAAAAAGTAAGTTTGGAAGTGATTAACAATAACCTAACTAATTCATAATGTAAAATCTATAACTTTGAATACAGTTTGTTGGCAACCTCAGGATGACAGATTTGAGAATCTCTTTACCCATTTTAACTTTATTTCAATTAACATGAATACATATTTATATATCCAATAGTAGTCTATCCAATTAAACAGTATATGACTTAAAAGTCATATGCCGTTTATTAACCGTTGTTAAGAAGCAATACATTGTTGTAGGCAGACCTGATGGCATGCATCAGATTAGATAAAAAAAACAAAAACAAAAAAAACAAAACACTTATGGATCCCTCTGCCCTGAAGCTGGACTACAGCTCGCTGCGCCCCACGTTCTCCTCATGGTCCCTGATCCTCTCTGGCAGAGTTTGGGTCACAAAGATGAAACGGTCCTTCTTGAGAGACTGACGGGACGCCTGCTCCTTCACGTCGAGAGACATATACCTTTCCTCTGCTCCATACTTGGGCCAGTCAACAAGACCATCCCCGTTAGGAGACCTACAAACAAACAATGTTTTCAACTTTGTATAATGTGTGTATTCTGTACTTTGAATAAGCCGGCATCCTTACCCTGTGCGAGCAAAGTTGCCCCAGTAGCTCATCATGATTCTGCTAAATTCTTCCTCCTCTTCAGGACACGCCTCTAAATGAATCAGTAAACAGCAAGACAATTTTGTAAAAACACACAAACACACTGAATATCTGGGGGTAAGTTAGGGGAGCTTACCAACTAATTTTACATGGGTGGTTGTGAAGCAGAATCCCAGCACAGAGAATAGTTCGTCTGCATGGTCGCATTTAACAAAACTGGGCCTTTTTTTCTGCAGGAGCTTGGGAACGTAATGATACTCATACAAATACACATCCGCGCCCGCATCTGGAGGTTTACAAATAGGTGTCATGTTCACTTGCAAGAGAAAACAGTAGAATATACCCAAAAAACCCAAAACATTACCTCTGTGAGCATTTGCTGCTTTTATGGCAGGAAAAGTAAAAAAGAAATCTCCAAGCAGCTCAGTAAATCCGTCTCTGTTTCTGATGCGGTCTTCACCAGATCCAATGTATTCGTTAGCAATCAAGTCTCTGATGGCTGCAGCTTCAGGCTAAATGGAAAAAAAAAAAATAAAAAATATGAAAAAAAAAAAAAAAAACTTGTTATGCAGGGAAAGAAATGCTGTGCAAACTACAAATTTTAACTTTTTTATCGTTAAAAGTGTGCTCTAGTTTGTGATTATATCACAAGTGACACACTTTACTAAGTAGGTGACTTCTGAAGGCAGTTGTTTGGAATGGATTTCGAATTTGTAAAATATGAGAAAACTTTACTTTCCACCTCACAAATATAAAAACTACTTTTGTCTATCTGAAAGACGATGAGATAAAAATACAATACAATAAATTGATAAAAATATTCAAGGGGTTTAAACATGTTTACAAGATACTGTATCAGACAAGGGTCTTACAAGTGGGTAGAAGATGAACATTGAGTTTACAACAGACTCTCGATCCATTCCTTCTGTCCAGTTTGGAGGAGCAAAGTGCTACAGAAAAAAAAAAAAAAAGCAATAAGCATGAAGCATGGAATTAAAAAGCAATGCAGCTTATGTCGTCTGAAATGCTTATAAACATTCAGAACTTACATTAGCAAGGAGGAAACCTCCTTCATGATTATTAATGCCTGTCATGAATGGTACAGTGAGGAGTTGCTGTGTCTGGAATAGCTCCGGCACAGGCTTAGTCAGAAGGTGTCCATCCACATTTATAGTATATCTTAAATTAGGATTCTTGAAAGAGTAATATGTGTAGAAATAAAATTGGAGATGGTGAAATAAACAGCAGTTAAATCAGATCTAACAATACGAGTTTCTATATCCAGCATCTCACCTTCACTAATGCCAGTATGGTGTCAATATCAAGGTTCAGCATGCATTTAGCAATCTTCTCTGTGCTTTCAAGGCTACAGCCTGAGGCGTTTGCAACAACCTGAAGAAAGATGCAATCATTCATTTAGAATAAAAACAATTAATTAATGTGGCTGTATTAATTAAAATAAACAGGCACAAAAAAAAAGACAACCAACCTGCATTGCAGGGACTGGATTATCGCTGACAAGGACATCCATCGCAGCCGTCCCACTCTCAGCAATGGCTCGGTGGAACAGGCCATCAGACAGTGGAGAGAGAAGCTGAGTGTTTAAATAGCAGGGCAAATTAAAAAGTGATTGCTGGAAATAACAATTTTGTTTCCAGATGACTTCATACCAGGAGTGAAACGCTAACACCACCAGCAGACTCTCCAAATATGGTGACCAAATCTGGGTTTCCTCCAAAGTTGTCGATGTGCTCCTTGACCCACCTCAGGGCTTGGATCTGGTCCAAAAGACCAAAGTTCCCTGGCACATGCTCATCTCCGGTGCTGCACAAAAGACGATGTGGCAAAACGTGTTTCCATTAAAGTAAAAGCACTAGGAAGTAATAATTGCATGTTTTAGATACTAATTTACCTGAGAAATCCCAGAAGTCCCAGTCGATACTGGATCAGAACCACAACTACATCTTGGTAGGCAGCAAGAGAAGAACCATCATACATTGAAGCAGACCCCAAAACAAAGCCTCCGCCGTGGATCCACACCATAACCTGAGAAATAAATAAATATGTTTTCCTCATTTAGCTCAAACACAAATCTCAGGTCAATCTTCAAGATATTCTAATGAAGAAGCAAATCACTGGAACGTCTTTCCAAGTCCAATAACGACAAAGTTTCAGCCTGTGTTTTCCACCTCTCCAGGTTGGTCTCTGTTGTTTAGATATGCATGGTGAAAGTACAGGGGTCCGTTCTTCGTACGTCGCTAACTCAGTTAGCTGGATTTCATTGTTGACGATTTGGCATGATCTTGGATCGTTTGGTTCTTCGAAACTCATCCCGGACTTGCTGTCATAGCAACATGTGCGCAAAGTTGAGCCTGCTCCCGAGCAGGTTTATTTCATGTAAACAGGATTAGATCGTAGCGGAGGAGATAGGGAAGTCTGTGTCTAGCCAGCGCACTTGGACCACCTAGTGGCAGAGGAAGGGACAGAATTGTGGAACACCATTTTTTTTAATGTTCAATAAAACACAAAACAAATAATGCTTTGTTCCTGTCGTTTTATTTAGACAAGTATTTATAAAGAAAAGTCAGCAAGTCATCTTTTGCCTGCAGTAAGAGATAGTTATGTAAAGTCAGCAATACTACTATGTAAAATGGTGTTTTAGAATTTACTCTGAAGGTCCTTTTGAAGCAACTCAATCTCTAGTGCAATGTTTCTCTTTTTCACGTTGTGGAGTTCAATTTCTCTTCTTAATTTGTAATTTTTTTTTCAGGTCAAAATACTTTTTCTTTTGTTGAAGATGCCATTAATATAGGGAACATGGCACCTTGAGTCATTTTGTGAAAAAAAAGAAAAGAAAAAAGAAAAAGGGTTAAACATGTAAAAGTAAAAACAACCCAATTTTTTTCAGCCTTCTTATTGGTGGCTGTTAAACAGACAAACACATAATTTAACAGTGGTTTTTAAAAAGAGGTAGAAGTTGATTTTTAAAATACAGTATAATAATTAAAGGCTATCATTTTGTAGAATATTCTTGTACTTCACTTTTTTCCCCCATGTTCTAGTGGCTCCCATGGAGGCTCTGACATAAATGAACAAAGTACTTATGAAATTATTAAAATACAAAAAAATATATACTGTAGAAAGTGATAGAAACATCTATCATGGACAGTATTTACAATTTAATTTGTCTGCTGCTGTTTGCCAGCCCTCTCTCCTGGTTTTAGCTGACTTTGAGGTGTTCCCTGTCGTTTTAATTAATGACTCAAATTCGGCATAACCTTCTTTTAAAAGCTCTTGTTCAGCTGGGAGAAAAACTGTGGGCGTTCTTTGGCCGTGCTGAACAGCCAATAGCAGCGTTGCTGATCAATGTTTCTACTATCGATACATTTCCCCTTTTAAACAAACGCATGAACACGCAGTTGTCTCAGATAACTCAATCCAGTGATACTAATCGTAAACAACAGGTGTGTTCGAAGAACCCAATTAGCCGGATGAAATCATCTTGGATGTGTCATTTGATCTCGGATGTTTTAAGCAACGTACGAAGAACGGACCCCAGCTCACTCCCAGTTCAGAGCAGAAGAAACCTCTTCACCTTTACCCCAAACCAATGTGAAGCTGAATTTTAATGACTGAACAGAATCACACGCAGACTTAAAGCAAAGGTTTCTTACCGGGAGCTTGGCATCAGGAGCTCTGTTTGCAGGGGTGTAGATGTTGAGGTAGAGGCAGTCTTCTGAAGCATCTGGGATTTCTGCGTTCATACCACCGAGTTTTTTAATCAAATCTTTTATGATTTCCACATCTTGAACGCATCTGCAAAGTATATGTTTAGTAAATAAGTGCTTGAACAGACCTGCCAACTGTAGATGGTCTTAAACAGAAACACGTGTCTTACATGTTGGGTTGCTTGGTGGCATCTCTCAGTCCTTGCCATCTCTCTGGAGGCTGGGGGGCAGCCAGCCTCAGGGAGGGGCCGAGGGGGGGCTTAGCAAAGGGAACACCCAGGAAGGCGTGGACACCCGTCTCCTTTCCCTTTACGCTCACATACTGGCCCCTCAGCCTGCCAAGCCTTATTTGGACCTCTGGTGCTGTCAGGATAAACAAAGAATAATCAGTCAGCTATTCAATTATAGTAAATTATTCAACAACTCAACAGTTTAAATTTGCTTTACAATTAATTTTCTACATTTTTGGTTGTTTCCTATGTTGTGCCATCAAGCCGTGAGGAAAAAAAAAAAAGAAAAAAAAAAAAAAATCAGGCTGAGTTGTAAGCAAAGAAGTTTGAGACTTTTACACGCACCAAGGAACTGCCCCCCTTAGCAGGGTGCCATTACAGTAACGGACACGTTGTCACTCATTTATTGCATACGTGTGCAGAGTTTGCTGTTAAAAGATCACCAGTGCTCGAATCGTTCCTTTCAACTATTGTCCTGATATAAGCTCTTGGGCTGACAGAGTTATTTATTAAACATTAGTAACTTTAAACAGTGTGTAATAGCACAACACCGAATATACCGAAATTGCAGATTTAAAAAAAAAAAAAAACGTTAATACATAAGGAGAACAAATGATGAAATCTATCTACCGAATATTTGCTGATGGCTCTTTTTTTAATTTTGTTGTTCATGCTAGTCCTGGGCCTTTATCGTATTGTTTTATGGTTATGACCAAACATTTGACATGATAAGAATTCGGGTTTGTTTATAATCATTTCCAATTAGTAATGTCAGAGACTGCCAGTAATGTCAGGATTGTCATTTTTGCCATTTTCTTCACCGTCTTCTTGGGCTGGGCGATAAAATCGATTTCCTCATTGGGCTTCCATGAAAAGAATAGATTGCAATGCTAGCACTAGCCGATATGGATTAAAAATAAAATCTCCAATTATACCAAATCCATTTAATTGATCCCACCAGCCCTCTTTTTCATTTTACGAAAGGAAATTAAAGAAATGTTTAAAATTTGCTTTTATGTCAAGCATTTCATCTGGGAGTTGACCTGAATTCAAAAACACAACTAAATACAAGCTGTGAAACATGCTTGAAAAAGAAGATGGCGGCACTGCCATTGCAGTAAAAATATAACAAAATGCCATTGCGAACAGTAAAAATGTAACAAAATGTTTGCTGCTAGTGGTATTACACAATGAGCTAAGAGCAGGCTTAAATTCACTTGTGAAACTTCAAACTAACTTTAAAAAAAGAAAAAAAGAAAAAAAAAAAAAGGTAAATTAATTAATGTATTAAGATAGGCACCAGCACCCCTTGCGACCCCAGCAGGGATAAGCGTGTTGAAAAATGGACGGATGGAGTCATGTATAATGGTAAAAGAAAAGAAAAGAGTTTTGTCTTTACAATATATTTTCCTAAACACATATCCAGCATTTCATGCTATTTTCTTCATGGAAGCCCAATGAGCCCAATTTATTTGCAAAGTAAAATCCCATTGTTTTATTGTAATAAAACTGTAAATTCCAATTAATTGATTCAATCTATTCACCACCCACCCCGATGCATGGGTGTGTACCTAGACTTCCTTATAATGCTTAGGGGGGGGGGGGGTCAGTCGGGGCTCTACATTCCTTTTTCCTGCCTCGTGTTCGAACAAGAGCCAGCGTCAGCGCTGATGTGCCTGTAAACATTTCTCTGACTTCTATAGATGAAACTAGTTAAAGTATAGATTTCTGTTCCATGCGTCGTATATTAAAACCACTGTAAAGTAAAAGTGGGGGTCGCCCTAGGGGCAAAAGAGCTGGGGCCACCGAAGGTGTTTCACCACCGGCAAGGTGGGGTAGCTCTAACAAAAATATATTCTCAAAATATTGTAAAAAGGAAACTTTTTGTTTTAATCTTAAAACGAGACACTTTATTCATTTACAGTCGGACAAAATCAGAGTTTGTGAACTGTCTGAATGTCCAAAATCTATTTCTCTCACTCTGCTGAGTTCTCATACTGTTCACAGATTTGCATTGTTTGTTATCTCTACATTTAACTGCTTGTGTCTCTGCTCTGTCTTCTCTAACCCCCAGTCGGTCGAGGCAGATGATCGTTCACACTGAGCCTGGTCCTGGTTCTGCTGGAGGGTTTCCTCCCTGATAAAAGAGAGTTTTCCTCTCCACCGCTTGCTCAGTATGAGGGATTGCTGCAAAGCCATCGACAAGGCAGACGACTGTCCACTGTGGTTCTACGCTCTTTCAGGATGACTGAATGTTGCTTGTCAAAACTCGATGCAATCTGCTGGGTTTCCTTAGATAGGAAACTTTTTGATCGATCTCTCTGAATCGTTTGATTGAATTTGACTTTGTGAAGTACTTTGATGACATGTGCTGTGAATTGGCGCTATATAAATAAATTTGCTGCATTTTCAGCCTCATTGCTCTTTGCCCTCCTTCTTCTTCTTCCCAGCAGAGCCCAGGGCCATTGTCAGTGGCGTTTATTGTTTTCCTGCAGGTTCCAGATAAAATCAACAGGAGCATAGTTGTGTCACTTTTTTGGTTTTTTTTGTTCAACAATGCTAAGAAAAATCTTAAAATTCAATTTTTTCCCCCTAAAATTATGTTACTAAGGGCTACTTTTAAGTTTTAGGATTCTTTGCGAATACGGGGAGGGGCTTGCCCCAGGCGACTATGCAATGCTGCCTCTGGACCTGCGATGACGTAATGTGTCACCTTTGTTAACACTGAAGTAATGGATAACAGATAAACACGGGCAACACCCAGAACAGAGATCATGGGAAAAAAAAAAAAAAGAAAAAAAAAAGTGCACAGTCAGAGAGACAGCACTATGTGTTTTAAAAAAAACAACACACATTTAACAACGTCAATTCTTTTTTAAACGACTGTTTTGATAATTAAAACCGCGTCTTTAATGCGAGGTTGTGGAGCATTTTCTTATGCTGAGAAAAAAAAAAAAGTCTGCTTCTTACCTTGTGGATCCGCGGCGGCGCTTAGAAACCAAACGGAGGCAACAAGAGTAAAACATACGCGGAATTTCATGACTGGAGTCTGCAAGCTCAGAGCGAAACCAAAGTATGGAGGAGGAGAAGAAGAAGAAGAAGTCCCGTAAAATAAATACGACCGCCTACAGCGGACCCTCGACGTAAACTTGCAGCTGCGCACGTGCTATTTACCTGCCAGATTTGTCACGTGACTGTCACCGTAGCGGCAGATCAAAGTCAATTTAGGGACCGGCTGTTAAACAATTTCCTCCTCGTCTAGGATAAATAGAGCAAGGAAGAGAGACTATGAAAGGCTGACATTATTGTACCGATCACTGAATGTAAGGACGACTACCACAACTAAACAAAATAAACAAAAGAATATAGCTGGACCATTTCTTACTTGAATAGCCCCAACAACATAGTTATCACAGAAATCAACCTAAGACAACGTCCCATTTAATAATAAATTGTTATTAGCAGACTTTACGTCCATGGTCACATAAAAGAAAGAAAGAAAGAAAGAAAGAAAGAAAGAAAGAAAGAAAGAAAGAAAGAAAGACAAACAACAGAAATATAAAAGTAAAATATCCTTGGATTAAAAAAAAAACTAATAATAAAATAAAAATAATCATTGCGTACACACAGACTCTTAGGCTTCCTCAGACTGGATGAGTGTCAACTTCACTTATCCATTTGTTCTCTAAAAGTATACATTAACCTTCTTAAAAGTGCTTTAGAAGTACAGACACCCACAGCAACAAACATCTGAGTCCCCCTCTGCATCATTGTATGCAACATGCAGTTTCGAGTGCTACGGTGCTGGTAAAATGCCCACCAGGGGGCAGTATATAGTGGAATTTCTCAAACGCAATTAGCTCCACACCCCGAAATCAACTCCAGTTCCCCAGACGGTCGGACAAGCAAGTTACAAACTGAGAAATGGAAACGTTTGCTGCACAAATAATTTTTGGAAGATGAGGGTGTCCCAGGAGCTTTATTTCAACATGCTTCAACCGAGAAGCCCAGCGTCGAACAACTGAGACATTTGCTGAAATGTAGACGCCTGAAAGTTGGCGGAAAAAGAGTTAGCTGCGTTAGAGGAAAGGTAAGGTAGAAGTATGGTTGGGGCTGTACGGCAGCTAACACGCTCCAGCATTATGTGAGCTGGGCCTAGCCAAGCCATTTGCAGTGTTCTTCCGAACAAAAATATAACCCTAAACATTCCGCCTAACATTAATCGGCTCCGTGGATTCACCGCGCTGGTTCTCCGGGTTATCCCCGCCAGAATCTGTGTCGTGACCGCGCATGTAGCAGGGAGAGCGAATCCAGTCTCATTTCCAACCATCTACACCTGAGAATAGAGATGTTTTTTTATTT
This sequence comes from Fundulus heteroclitus, assembly GCF_011125445.2. NCBI lineage: Eukaryota > Metazoa > Chordata > Actinopteri > Cyprinodontiformes > Fundulidae > Fundulus > Fundulus heteroclitus. The sequence goes on along the minus strand of NC_046362.1, from coordinate 23,159,110 downwards.
TAAAAAGAAGAGGGTCGTTACGTTATCGTTCAGTTAATGGGTTAAAACTGATGAACATATCGGCACGAGGTTAATGGACTAATCACCTCTGTTTAAACTCGATGGATCCCTGAATAACCCGTTCCCACAAAGTAAACGGCTCACTAAAATAATATTTGCTTTGTGTTATTAGATTTGCTTTGTGTTATTAGATTACCCGCTGAAACCAAAGATCCTCATTCCTGAGTCCGTCATAGCTGTCTGCTTGTTCGTGTTTTTTTTTTTTTCCGAGACCAGAAGTTTTGCTCAAAGCTGACTGATAAATCAATTTCCCGATTCATAATAGGTTAAGTTACACAATGCCCTGCATACTTTAGACAATACTTTTAATTAATAAGGGGTTGGGTTCAAGGAACTCTAATGCACTTTGTAAATCAACTTTATTGAGACTAAATGTATGTATTTTTTAGTATAGCTTTCATTTGTTGATATTCTAAGAATTTATTTTTGTCAATACCATATTGTATTTATATACATCTGTTAAATCGGATAACTCAGTTCTTTCAAATATTTTTTCCAAGCATTCTATACCTTTACTCCTCCAGTCTGGAAAGTTTATCATGGGCTATAGTTGTTTGTAGAATGAGAGGCAATTCGATTTGATTGGCTGTAGGGGGCGCGTATAACCTTTCGTTTTATTACCACCTACTCTGTAAAACTGGAGAACAAAACATAAGAAAAACACGGTAAAGTCCAATATGGGGAAAAAAATTCGAGCCAGCCAGGAGTCGAACCTAGAATCTTCTGATCCGTAGTCAGACGCGTTATCCATTGCGCCACTGGCCCGTTACGCCGAGTCACGTATTGATGACGTCTTTCAGACGTGTGACGTTCTGTGTCACGCACATGAAGCAGGAAATTGTTGTTTCCTGACTTTTATTTTATTTAAAGCTGTGCTTCGATAAAGTTAGAATGATATATACAGATTCAATAACTCATCGGCGGATCATTGCTTCTACAAATCCGACACCTCTCTGCAACCACAGCCAGTCAGACAGTGAGCTACAACCGTAGTTTCCTTAAAACGAGGCTCCAAGCGCGCATACATTGGACTGAAAGCAGAACTCGCTGGTCGGCAAATGCTTAGGGACCGTCTGCAAAATGCCGCACCAGAAGAATAATGATAGAGAAATATTCAACAGCGTCACCAAGGAGAGGTGGGATACATTTATTGGATTGGAAAATAATACATTATTTAGAAAAAATTGAGGAATTTTTCAAAGCCTAATCGGCAAAAATATACATTAAAGTCCCTTTTGCCAGATTTAGGATAAAAAACCAAATCCCGCCACCACTAACGACATGCTGGTAAGGCTAACCCTGCATTTGATCTACGGAATTTTGTTGTATGTATAATGACAAATAAAAGCATCTTATCTTACTTGTAGCTGTGTTGCTGCTGTTCTTCTTATTCTTGATCGTTTGTCTGTTGCTGGTGTTTCTGATTGATTTTCCTCTTTTTGGAACAGGAACAGTGGAAGGAGTCGAGAATTATGTGGAGCTTCCAGTGTGGGGCTTGTCCCCACCTCTCTTTGCCCAACATTCCTGGGATTGTGAGATGTCTTTTGAGTTACCTTGTTTGAGGAGTAACTTATCAGAGAGGTTATGGAAAATCATGTGTTCTCTGTACTTTCCTTGTAGAGCCCCAAACATGTTTTGGATGAATGTCGCTGGTGTCAGTTGTTGCTGTTTTTTTTTTTTTTTTTTTTTTTTAGTATTGACTGCTTTATGATATACCATCTCTCAACATGGCAGTTTATGTCCCTGGTTTTCATTTGGTCAAAATTATTTTCTTCCTTGTCTGATGCATGCTGTTTTAAATCACAGCAGACCACTCTAAAGAGGATAAATTTCAAGGTAGGTTTAAAATGGGATGTCAACGATTCCAGGGCAGTAATATGGATTTTGCAGTAATTTGAGTTTGGACATCCCCTTTTCAATTAGTACCTCCTCCAAAACCTCCTTGAATTTTAATGTGAAGAGAGATATATAATAATAACCAATAATCCTCTTTATTAATTCTTGAATTACTTTCAGGTTAAAAAGGAGTTTTGGTGTTGTGTTACCAGCAAAAAACAAAAAAAAAAAACAACAAAAAAACTGCAAAGTGACCGAAAAATGTTGAGGGCATCAGTCAGTGAAGTTGTATTTTGCAACCTGGTAAATGCAAAGTTTGCAAAAGCTTTTAAACCGTTAACTTCTGTTTTTCTTCCAATGGAATGAGCAACTATTACACATGTGCAACACGGTCAACTTCATGTTTCTCAATCTCATTTGTCTTGAACAAATTGCAAAAGCCATGTCCAGGTAACTGAAAATACTTTCCTTGTTGAAGGCCAGAAGAATACTATGTATCAGTGCTCGGCTGTAGTCAATTTCCACCTGATGAACTTTTTGTACGATGACAAATCAAACTATTACCTAATACAAGTGTTATGAAAAGAAAGAGTTTCTGTTGTTGAAGTCTAAATCTAAAATGTCTAATATGGAAAACAATTACATATGTAGCTAAAGACAGTAGTACAATGTATACTTATTGCTGATTTTATACTTATTTTAATGATAAAAAATGCTAGCGTAGGTATTACTTATCTAAATGATAAAGCCTGATTAAAATGAAAAGGCTTTATCCAAAGCTATTTGATTTATAGAGCAAGCTGTTATTTTCAATGGATTTCTTTTCTATCCCAAACCTAGCAAAAGGGACTTTAACGAATATTTATGCCATTTAGGCTTTTAGAAATCCCTCTTTTTTTTTAAAATGTATTATTTTCCAATCCAAGAATGTAGTATGAAAGACGTGAGATCAGATGCACATAAAATGAATTCGATGATAATCCACCTCTCCTTGGTGACGCTGTTGAATATAATGCTATCATTATACTTCTGGTGTTGCAATTTGCAGACGGTCCCTAAGCATTTGCCGGCCAGAGAGCTTTGCATAGACACTTGTAGCTCACTGTCAGCCTTGCTGTGGTTGCAGAGAGGTGTCGGTTTTGTAGAAGCAACGATCCGCCAATGAGTTATTGATCCGGAAAAGCCAAATCTGTGAATATCTTTCTAACCTTACCAAAGTAGTGTGTGCGGCTATAACTGGCCCATTATATAACTGATGACCTGGCTGAGGACGTGGACATTCATAGACAATGTCGTTTGATGTATGCCCAAGATAATATGCTTGTACGTAACTTTAGGATGTTTTCTGTCTCATTGAAAGTGGCACTTTTTAAAGCATATTGAACCCCCTTTGTATACTGTCCACCTGTGGAGACATTTAGGCAAAGCAGTATGCTGAAACTTAAAGTGGCATATACTGATGCATTTCTATACTGTATTACGTAACCTTATGTGCAGCTGCATGTATAGATTAGCTAATTCCTCAAATGACATTAATTTAGCGCTGACGAATACTCCACGAAGTTCAGTCAAGTATAAGTCCAGGATGTGGAACCACTGGCGTTTTAGTCTTCTTGTACATTTGTGATTATTTAAATAGATTTTATCTGTAGTTTTTAATTTTATTGTTTGTTTTAGTATTTGTTTGTTTGTATAGCTGATAACATGGACCTGTTTGTGTCTTAAATAAAGTCATGATCAGAAATCAAAAATACTTTAATAATCCAAAAGGGAATATACAGATCTAAAATAAAGTGATAGTGACGATGTGCAAAAACAGTGCAAAAGAATGAATAAATGTCAATTACAGAGGGGGGGAGGGGGGGGGGGGTTCGAATCACTGAGGGAGGCGTTGTAGAGATTGATGACCACAGGCAGGAACAATTTCCTGTGGTGCATCTGGGTAAGAGGAGTCTTCTGCTGAAGATGTTGATGATGATCATTGCAAGTCAGTGTAGACGTTATGGCCGAGTCGTACCGTGTTTCCTCGTGTTTCTTTCTAACTTTCACAATTACAATAGCAAACCAAAACTATTCGTTGGTCGCACCGAGGCAGGCTCAACAGCACATTGGACAGGAAGACCAAGATGGCTAGATGAACATGCGTTTTTCTGCCGAGTTCTGTTGACTATTATTTTGAAACCAGTAAAAACCTTGGCTTAAGTTACATGCATGAAATAATTTTTTAAAAACGTGAATAATATTCTTAATCTGTTTAAGAGAGGAGATAATACATAATAAACCAGTGGGACATAAAAATAACTTCTCAGTGCCAAAGTAATACCTAAAGCTGATGCTAACAACTTAGGCAACATCTTATCTGAAGCACCCTCCAAAACTTTTGCACACAAAGCTGACGTTAGGGAACTTTACTCCCTAATTCCAAGATAACCCCCAACAAAAGTTAAACAACAGCCCTGAACAACAGGTCTCATATGATAATATATAAGCGTAAGGTTTCACAACTTAGATAGCATGATTAACTCTCCAAAAAAAAAGGTTAAAAAAACTCACCACCCACTGGAACACAAACTTTCTATCATCAGAACCTTACACCATCGAGCTGAACATGTCCCCACTAGGACAGAAGGGAAGAACAAGTACCTATGGATACCCTAACTGGGCTTTTGTCAAATCAGCAAGGAATATCCAACACATGCCACAGAACAGAAAGGGAAGAGAAGCAAGCACAAAAACATTGTCATCCCATATGTTGCTGGAGACTCTGAATAACACAGGAGGGTTTTCTCTAAACACAAGATCCATGTACATTTCAAACCAAACAGGACCCTCAGACAGAGGCTGGTCCATCCGAAGGACAAAACTCCCAAGCCTAAGATGAGCGGAGTGGTGTATGCAGTTAAGTGCAGTGAGGAATGTTCTGATTCCTGGGGGCTGGGTACAATACAATATTAATTACATCTGTCAAAAATGGAAAAGAAACAGACACTAAAAAACAAAACAAATAGAAGGGCACAGAGATAAATGATGACAGCTGAAGACATTAAAAATATTGATATATAGTACATTTGATATTTTGATCAGTTCTAGCATGAATCTTTTTGGTTGCCTTTAATGGTCTATTATTTAATTTGCTAATCTAAATACTTACTTGTAGCTAGTGTGCTGAAACAAACTGGGCGTATGTGACGTCAATTAATACCAGTAGGGGGTTGTTAATTTTGTTTTTGTTTTTGATCAGGGGTCATTGTCTGTTTTGTTTTCACTGAGCACCAATCCATTTTTAAATAAATTCAAAAATAGAAAAAATAGCTTAAAAATGCATTTAGATTTATTTATTTATTATTATTATTTTTTCCCCCCAGTGTCCTGTCTAGCAATGTGGCAATAGGAATTGATGTCTCAATGCCAGATAGAGCTCGACAGATTGGAGTGGAGTGAACAGCTTTCGCCATAGTGCTCCGCTTGATTTATGCATGTAAATAGCTTTATTGTGATTCCTGCAGGGAGAATTTCAAATTATATGGACACTACAATGGGAGAGTAAAGGAAGAACAAGAAGAGAAAAAAAAGAAAGAGGTGAAAGAAAGAAGAGATAAAAGGGAGAGAGTGATAAAACGTTCTCCGTCTGGCAGTATTTAGATTTAGAATATAGAAAAATACATCTAAACAGCACATAGCATGTAAAACGAGGAAGAAAGTAAAGCTCAGACATTTATATGCAATTTAAACTTATGAGTTTAAATGCAATTAATATCATGATAATAATAATAATAATAATAATAATAATAATAATAATAATAATAATAATAATAATAATAATAATAATAATAATAATAATAATAATGGCACAAGTATTACAACCCATTGAAGAATAGCAAAAATGATAGAGATCAATGTTCAGGAAGATAACAATTTTGCCACGCACAAAGTAAACATCTCATCTGCTCACGTAAATATAACAAAACGCATAGTTTTGGGTACAATCAGCCACCTAAACAGCATAAATACTCATTGCAGCTAAAGTGAGACGATCCCTAACTTGGCCGTCGATCAAACGGCTCTGAATGCTTAGTGCGGCCCCTACAGACGGCTGTGAGGTCCAGCAGCGAGGGCCAGGCAAGAGGCGCCAGGCTCCATCTCTCGCGAGGAACGACGCCGTTATCGGAATCTCTACAAACAACACGAGAATTCGTCATTCACACGGTAATATAACCCAATCCACGGTGCATGCGGCGGCGTGAGGTCTAAGGACGAAGATGCAGAGTTGAAATGTCTTTCGTTTGCCGTTTTCAACTTTCCGGGATTGTTGCTTTGCAGCCAAGCGGCCTTTAGGCCCAATAGCATGCTAACAACTAAGCTAGCCCACATACCGTGTCGTTTTTAGCGCTACTGTTAGCAAGATTGTGGAGCCCCCCCCCCCTCTCCCCGCTAACATTAGCCGCTAGCTACATCTCGATTCTGAGTCTCAATAGAGAATACAGAAATTCAAACATTAGCAGAATTGCCGTAGTTATAAATGTAGCTGTCCACTAGCAATGTGTGTTATTTTCAGTCCAATACTTGTGTTGGTTGTAGAGACGCCTACGCAAGTCTGTTAGCTCCAGCGTCTTCTCTGGAGATTTACCTTAACGTACAAAGCTGGCTTTCTCCGAAAGCTTTTACAAAAGATCTGTTTTTAAAAGCAATGGCGAGAGCTGTTGGGTACATACTGCAGAGTAGGCTCGGTCCGGATGGTTGACAGGACCAGCTACAGCTTTCTGCGTGGTCCAGAAACGTAATTATATGCCAAGTCCAGCACAGTTGTCACCGATTAATCGTCACAAATTCACTCTTAGGTATTTTTATTGGTTTGTAAGCGAATGCAAAAAAAAAAATGTTGGAGAGAACATGAAGTGGCTGTCACTTCTGTACGCATAAGGATGGATTGTCTTTATTACGCTGCAATTAAGATGCAATAAAAGCAAATCGTGCATAAGTGGCGCGAGTTGTAATTGTATTGCTGTGATATTATGTAAATTTCTTTTTATCAGAGGCAGTGACTTTCCCATGGTGATAGTCCATCCCTATAAACACCACCACAACCCACACCTACCCCATCCGACATCTTTTTGAGCTGGGATCAAACTGTATATATACTGACTAGCTCAAGTAAATAAGCTACAGCAGTGATCTATTTTTAGTCAATTATTTTTCAGAAACCATCAAAAATAAGGACACCAGAGCCTCACAGACACCCTTCCTTGGCTAGTGGCTTGATATTTTCAGTGAAGTCTGATGAACCTAACCATGCCTGTACTTGGGAGTTCAAAATATCAATCTAAAAAAAAAAAAAAAACTCCAAGTCTAAAAGATACTTTGGATGTTGGTTTAATGTGAAAGATGTGTATAGAACAATTCAGACATGTGGAACATTTGAAACTTTTGAAATACTTGTATGCAAAGACAAATCCTGAGATTAAAGAATTTTAATTTCCCTAAAGTTTTTTTTTAAATTGAATCATGTCCCATTGTTTGTTTGTTTTTTCATAAAAATCTGTTTATTACTTTTTTGTTTGTTTGCTTTAAACAACGTGCAAAGGGAAAATAACACGCATACATTACATGTGTGAGGGAAAAATATAGAACACAATAACACAAACCCCTTAAGGTGCAAATATTTGCACCTCACTTATAAACTAGTGCAGAATAAACTGTCTCAGACCTACTTTTTATGGGCCATGCTGCTTAATAGATTTTTATTTTTGTGGCTCTAGTATCATTCACAGTTTTCAGACAGGAAACAGGAAGGCTGCGTCCAGGACCAAGAGCCTTGGCACACATAGTGCCCGTCCACAGTCAAAATGTTTTTTTGTGCTTTCAGGAATGTGCATTCATTTCTGCAAAGTCATTCTGCTTCACACCACTTAAACCATGTGACGTGACAAACACAAACGTCTCACACGCGAAGCTTTTTGAAAAATCAACTCAAAGTAGAGTTGTGAAGTAGAACGAAAATTATACATCGCTTCTAAAGCTTTATACAAAAAAAAAATCAGGAAAAAAAAATTCAATTATTTCCTTGGCCTGCATGATGCTAGCGATTCACTGCTGTCCTCTTATGGAAACCTAGGCCCTTCAGAGAAGGCTATTAGATTTTACTCTGAGAGAATTCAAGTAAAGGGCTGAATATGAAAGCTTGGCACAACTCTCAGGTTTTTATTCATCACAGCTTGCAAAAAGCTTTAGAAATCTTAACAATTTCCTTCTACTTCACAATTACGCCCCACAGTGTCCATTACAAAAATACCCTCAAAACACAATGGAGTTTCTGGTTATACAGTGATCAAAGGAAAGAAAAAAATATATGTGAGTAGTTTAGCAAGGCACAGCTTTTAGGGACGTCCGGGCATGATCTGATGGGCCAGGATGGATTTCAGTACCAGGTCGGAATGGGATTTAAAGTAAGATGAGGCTGGAAGTGGCTAAATGACTTTCAACAAGAGGTCCAGTTAATCCTTGGACATTAGAGGCAAATAAATGTTTATCTTGAAGATACAAACTGTGTAAAACTAATTTGTCTCATTTCAGCTGTGAACGATGTCTGGACAGGAGCTGGACGAAATAGTTCAAATAACAGTGGAGGAGTTTCACCAGGATGACCGTACTGGTAAGGTTACTGTGTGTAGACACTTCACTTCTGGAACTAGTGAACAGTGACTCGCTCATGACCAGACTCTCCCTTTTTAAGCTGATAAAAGTAGGTTTTCTACAGCACTGTAAAACACAGATTTACCATCTTCTGTATAGTTCTAGCTTCAAACCTGACTGGGTTTTGTTGAAGGGTGCACTGCACTGCGCAGAGCTGCCATGTGAAATCCCTTCTAGCATTGCAGATGGAATTAGCATTTAGATGATACGCGGCGCTCTCGCTGATTGAAGCAGGGATGACTCTTTTGTCTGAAGAGCCCTGAGTTAAATCTTCAAAAAGAAAACTTTCGAGTGTTTTGAGGATTTCTTTGCGTTTCATTAGCTGCAGATTTGCTGGACAACAATGAAGACGGCGAAGAGAGACCACAGAAGAAAAAGAGGAAACTAAGCAACAGCCAGGACAGCAACAACAACAACAACAACAATCAAGAACTATCTTTTATTAAGGTACCAGTACCGTATAGCAATCATCGCTCACAGTTTTTTACTAACATCTAGGCATTATTTTTGATTTTTTCCAGTTGGGTTGATGATATTTCTGAATGACTTTTATCATTTCTACTCCCAGAATCTTTTGGTGTCATTCACTGACTCGATTAGCCAGCGTCTGGAGGGAATCGAGTCGAAGCTCCAGTCTTTAGACGCTACCTGCAAAGTCCTCGTACGTAAACTTGACAGCATGGCTCCCTGCGCAAAGAGCCCCGTCCAGGTTCCCATGGTTGCAGGTTCACCACAGGGAGCCACTCAAACGTGGAACAAAGTTCGATGGTGAGCTCCAAGAGTTTATCTCATGTTTTTGGATACGGGACTTTGTTTTGTTGGCTTGCTACAGATCCGTCTCCATCTTGTTTTTTTTTTTTTCAGTGTTGTCCCCCAAACAAACGTGATCGTTAGCAGGGAACCCCCGAAGGGTTTAAGCCAGGAAGACACTCCGCTTGAAAACCTTCTCAGCAAGTAAGCAGTTCACGTTCACACTGACCTGGATGTCAGATGTCAGCTCATCTTCATCAGTAAATGTGGTTGTCAGATTTGGCAAAAGTTTGCTGTCAGAAGATTCTCTGCCTGCGCAGCTGCAGCACGGCATGTTTCTGGAGATATCCCAAGGTGGATGGAGCTAAAATCGGCAGCAGTTGCTTGTGTTTAGAGCCCCACGTTTAGACTCGGTGGAAGTTCAATTCAATTCAATTCAATTCAATTTTATTTATATAGCGCCAAATCATGAAACATGTCATCTCAAGGCACTTTACAAAGTGCCTTGAGATGACATTTGTGACAGTTGTGTCCGACTGTTACAGTGATAAGACAGGAGAGAGAGCTTCATGCAGCAACTAGCAGAGCTTTACAGAAAGGCTGCTAAGATCACACAGGAGGGGAGACTAGATTGAACGACCGCAACCTCTGATCGGCCTTTGCAGCTCATGTTTAGCGGCTCTGCAGCTGACACAAACGTTAATAGGAAGGGGTCATTCTGATTGTTATTTTGTGATGATAAATCTTTTCAATACAATTGCAGCTGAAGACGTGCACATTGTATAGCAGTAGAACGGATAATGCCTCAATGGTGTATTCATATTTTTAACATTGCTACCAAAAGGAACTCAAAATGTTTAAGTTAAAGTGTTCTGAAGTAGAAAATACTGATATTGTTAGGTATTTAACAATCAGATATTGGGTGGGATCAGACCTCGGGTTGGGTTGGACCTAAAGATACCTTCCTATTTGACAATTATGTTTTGGCAGAGTTCACTGGAACTGGTTTGTTTCCTCGCTGCTGCAAAGGGAACTGAAAATAAGTAACATTTTCTTGAAATGAGTGTATTTGTCCTTAATTTGAGCCAGGTAAATAGGATTATCTGCCAACTGAATGAGCATTTCGACCCCTAAAATAAGGTAATTAGATATGGTGCGCTTGAAATAAGATGACGGAGATGAGTTGTTCTTATTTTAAGTGAAACAGTCTTATTCCATTGGCAGATCATTTAAACTTGCCTGCTCAAATCAAGGACAAACACCCTCATTTCAAGAAAATGCTACTTACTTTTAGTTTGCATCTTGCAGTGCTGATGGCTTGAGCCAGTTTTGATGTTTTCAGGTTTTAACCATCCAGCAGCGGGTTGGAGATGAGTTTGAAGAATTAATAGGGAATTCCTCTTTAGTGTTCCCATCCATTATGCGCAATGGTGTTAGCACTGGTAACAGCATGGAAACACGCTGCAACTGTCAACAACAACAAACTCTGGTACAACAAACCAGGTACCAGAGATGCGGTGGCCTATCAACTCCGCTGTGTTTACAAGCGGTTCATCTTTTATCTGCTGCAAAGAAGCATGGATATGGGTAACTCTGGTCTTAAAATCTCTCCATTTGTTCTCTGAGCCATGGCATTGATGCTTTATATTCTATTTCTCAATTTGAAAGTTTAAAATGGTCTCGCTCCATCCTATCTGTATGATCTCAACGTCCTCTGAGAGCACTCCGGTCACCCAGCCGGTTTATCCTCCATGTTGGGAGATCAAAGTTAAAACGTAGATGTTTATTCACTGTGGTCAACCCAAGACTTTGGAGGACCTTACCTCTGGCTGTCTACGCCGCTCAGACCTTAGGATGTTTTAAATGTCTGTATAAAAAAGAACTAATTTCTTCTCCCTGGCTTTTGAGCGACTCATCACGAGGCGCTAAACAGTTTTTAAAAATCTTAGTTCCTGCTTTTGTTTGATATGCTATTTTATTGTTCTTTGATGATATAGTGAAGTCCTTTGGTCAACTTTTATGTTTAAATTTGCTTTGCACATAATAATATTGGTAATGACACATCAACTGGGAGATGCTGGATCATTTGTGCCCACATTGCATCAACATGGACTTGGAGGATGCCAACAAATGACTAAAAAAGAGCCTAAAGGCTTAGAAATTGACACATACAAGCTTGAATGAAATTACCAACTGCTTGCATGGCAGACCCAGATGTTTGTAAAGGTCCAGTTGAGGCTTTCAAACCAAAGGACACTGTACCAACTGTGTCACCTCAAATCGGCAGTGACACAGTTGATTCTTGGACGTAGTTTTTTTTTTTTACAGGACATTGATTCCAAACATGCATAAAAATAAGTTTATCAAAGGAGGGCTGATTATTGTGTTTCTGGAATGGCCCCAAAGTCCATATAAAAAAAAAAAAAAAACATTTAAACTTTGCTTAATAGCAGAGTCTTTCCCAGGAAACCAAGCAGTTTAAATAAGCTCTACCAATTCTGCAAAGAAACAAGGTCAATATCCATCCATAACTATGCCATGAGCTTGATGAAGATTAGCGGGATTGGATATATTTAAGCCTGTATGTATAATTTGGACTCTGGATTAGGGAAGTTAAACACATGCACCCAATTCTAGTTTATAAAAAGCATTACGTTTGGTTGTTTCCACCACGAAAAGCATTTTAAAGCCCAAGACTAATATGACAGTCATACGGATGCCAGGTGGGGTGTATCAGTGAGTTAAATACAGTGTTTTGGGTTTTGCAGCACCGTGGCCAGGAGGCGACAGAACACCATCCTGGTTAAGGTGCCGGGCGCTGAAGAGAGTCAGGAGGAACAAGAGAGCGGCTCAGAGGCCAGTGACTCGGTCTCCAACAGTGGTCAGTCAAGCGGCGCGCCAAATGGTCAAAATGTTACGCTCATCACACTCAATGCAGAAGGTAAGACCCCCGAAACGGCAATGTGCCCTTACCCCGTCTACTGAATGTTTTCTGTTTAGCTCCTTTTTAAGGCTGTAAATGGAGCCGAATGAATGAATTGATTAAGTTGAAGGCAGGAATGATTTGTGCACGGGAGCAGAAAGGGTAGTAAGCGTTGATTAGCATCATCAGTATCATACAGAAAACGCACGATTATCGTTCTTGGTAATAGTTTAAATTAGATGGATGATTTACAAACCCCTGGGTGTTTTTCCCCCAATAAACAAATAATTACAACATGTTGATGTAATATCGTATTAATAGAAACTGCTATGTTTTTAATTACCTCAACCTTTAATTATCTCAATGTTTTGTTGACTTATGAGGGCCTACTTTTTTTTTTTTTTTTTTTTTTTTTTTACATCATCCATTCCCTTTAGCAGCTGAAATATGCAAAAACGACAGCAGTGATGTGAATGGCTGTCCTGCATTTTGCTAAGACTTGTCTTATTTTCTAGTGTTTTGCTAGGAGACCACATATGTTGAAGGGACAACACAACTTTTTTACTTACTTTTTTAGCTGATCTTCACGCACATATACATGTTTTTGTCTTTGAGTGTTTTACATGTGCAATACCAAATAAAAAAAAAACATTGTTCTTATTATAATTATCTCTGTTGGGTAATTTTTCAAAGTGTTTTTTTTCCTTTTCTTTTTTTAAGAAAAACTGTTTTTTCCCCAGATTGTTCTTATATAGATATAATTAATGTAGTCAACATTTACTAAGATGGGACCATCTGCTTTACCACCCAGCTCCAGAATTTAGTCACTTATCTTATGTAACCACATGGAGGTGCTGTTGTATTACATGAGCTCACATTCACTCAGTGCATGTTTTGTAATATTTGCCAACCTGTGAATCAAAGCTTTTAATGGAACATCTGTATTAAGCTTTTTGTATTTGTTTATAATAGGGATTTTGGACAGATTTTACCAAGTGCTTCACATCTATATTGGATTTACTGCAAGAGAACATTGAGGCTTATGTTTCAAGAAGTGCCTGTTGTCTCCTTTCACTTTTTTTAGAAGATTATCCAGAAGGCACCTGGCTGGGAGATGAAAACAACTCAGAGATGCGGGTCCGCTGTCCAATTTCGCCATCTGACATGCTTTATATCAGCACAAACTGCCGGACGGCGGAGAAAATGGCTCTGACGCTGCTGGACTACCTATTCCACCGAGAGGTCCAGGCAATGTCAAATCTCTCTGGGCAAGGGAAACATGGAAAGAAGCAGCTGGACCCTCTCATGATCTATGGCATACGATGTAAGTTATAAAATGTTGCTTGTTTATCTAGAGCTAGCCTACTTTATCTGTTCAAAAAGCTGTTTTTAATTAGCATTTTTGTGGCGATTATGGTTTGGACACCCCCAAGTATGTCCAGGTTTCAACCACCTAGGTGCTTATATGAGGTTAAGTTAAGGAATAAGAAGACCATCCTCCTCCTTTAAAGGAGCATTGCACAAGTTTAAAGGTTAAATATTTTTTCTTTCTCATACATGCCCACTCACTTGCGAAGTCTCTGCCACCATTGACCCATTAGTGAAAGAACACGGGCTAACTTGAATATTTAAAACTTTCTTACCTTAGAAGACATCATGCCTCTAAGCTAAGGAACTGTGGAGTCACAGCGGCAGATGCTTTTCCTCTCCTCCCATCTGCGTGCTACACACCGGTGTCATGTCAACTTGTCGCCAGAGGGGGCAGACATCTGCAGGAACTCTGGAACTTGCGCTATGCTCCTTTAATATTCCATCTACTTTGTGTAATTTAGCAGTACCACTGGATGCGTAATAGCATCACCCGATGATGCGGACGCCACCATTTTTGACAGTTGATGCAGTGTTTCTTAGTTTGAAAGTCTCAGCTGGATCCTTTCAAACCTACATCTTTTCATGGAGGCCAAAGAACTCATTCTGAACTGTGGTGTACAATTATACTTAGGAAATCTTCCATTTTTACTATTGACAAGCTTTTGCATCATTTAATTTACCCTTATCCAAGCAGAGGGTAGAGTATAATATGAAACTTTTTGCATATCTGAATTGGTAAATCCTCTCGCCATCTTATAGTCTCTTCTCAAAACCGTTCATCTATGAGGCCACTAGATTTGTACTGAGCCTCATCTCTCTTCCAGTCTTCTTGATGGTTAAACAGAAAATATGACCGTCTAAAAATGCCCAAGATCACCTTCTGTGTGATGATTATCACATTATTTTAGTAAACATACAAGTAAAGGTTGTAAATTCTGATTTGAATCTATTTGTTCTTCTAGCAACAAATGAACTCTCTGAGACCTTCCCACATTTCATCCCAGTTCCCTTACAGGGCGCAGTCGAGCCGAACTCCGAAATAGACCACAGTCTGTATTCCCATGGTGGCTTACAACAACATGCATTCATCATAGCATACACGCATTAATGTGCACCACATTTTAGTACATACCAAACTCTAAATGACATGCACATGTCTGGTAGAAAGATGTTAATGGAGTCACTCTCAATTCAGTAGGTCTTTGAGGAGAGTTGGGACTTCAAAGCTCGAGAGATTTATCTGTAAGCAACTCTTTTAGACCTAGACTTATATTTAAAAAGGCTCACATTGCACTCTTAATAGTAGAGCCATCAGCTGTAACCTATTCTAAGAGAAAATATTCCTTCATGTGATGCCTAATCATAAAGTAGGGGAGTAAGTATTGAAGACATCATACAGATATATCTGTAACGAGGCTATTGACATAAAATGTAAACCATATGTTGGTAACAAACCAAGTAATCTGCACATCCAACGAAATCCAAACAAATAAGTCAATAAATCAAGTTATGTGTAATAGGAGTAAGTATTGAACACATAAAGAAACAGAGGGGCAAAAGTCATGGGAAGGGCTTATAGGAGCAAAAAGTAAGGCACTTACTGTAAAATCCAGCTAAATCATTCTCATTTGTCACCTGGGATCAAAGTAGCATTCCCTATAAACAATCGGCCCCCTCAAAAACACAATTTCTTAGTCAAGTTTTTCTCCTTTCAAACCTAGAGGTACGGTCCTAAACTAGTTTGGCTCAGAGTGTAGCGAGTGTTTGCTCCCTGGTTCCTGAGCCAATCATATGAAAGTTCCCAGGGTTCCCAAAACAGAGCGCACCATTTGGTATTTTATCTTGGAAAAAGAACTGCTGCCTTCAAACATGGAAGCCAGTAAGAGTAATGGACCAGAAATAGAACAAAATGCATCATATACCTATCCCGTGTAAGTAAAAGTTCAGTGGGACAATGGACCGTTGAGTAAATGGCTGGTGTCTGTGAAAGGCACTGTGTATGTGTTGTTCCGATTTTAACCACTAGGTGTCATTATTACTTATCAATGTAAGTTAACATCAGCTGCTTTAGTCCGTATTGATGGGCTGTTAAAAGGTTTCTTATAGCCAAGGTATACAAGAAGCATCTCATGAAAGGGAAAGCAATGAGCTCTCTTAAGACCGTTGCAGCTTTACTGTTGAACTGTGTACTGAGGACATTGGTTTCAGACGTATTTCTAAATTTCTGAATGTTCCATTGAAAACCACAAAAATCAGCATAACCCATTTTTCTTTTTTCAACAAATCTAGGGATGCACTCAACTGCAAAGCTTCATCAAACATTCAATGCATAAGACTCCACTCGTGAAGAAAAAAACACGTTGAAACATTTTCTTTTGTTTTATTAAACCTTTATTTAGCCAGGAAAGTCACTATTGACATTAACAGTTTTTGTTTTTTTCAATGGAGACCTGGCAAAAATGTCCAGGGATTTGGACATACCAACAGATTATTGAGGGAATATAGTCTGGTCAGATGAGACGAAAGTTTAACTCGTTTGTCATTCCAGATGTTGTGTCTGGAGGAGAAACTTCGCTGCTCATTACTTTAAAAACAGAATGATCCAACAGTGAAGTTTGGTGGGAGAAATATGGCGCGGGGCTGTTCTTCAGCATATGGTAATAGCGGGCCTTGTGTAGATTGAAAGATGGATTAATTGGAAAAAATGCACTAAAACAGTGCTGAAAATCTGAAGATGACATGGGAGTGGATCTTTCAGGAAAACGACTATCCCAAACAAAGCCTAGGAAACTTTCAGTCTGTTTCAAAGAATATATTAAGCTGCAAGAATAGCTCCTTTAATTACCAGACTTGACCCCAACTGAACCTATGGGAGTAGCTGTTGATCAGGGAGCGTAGGAGAACACCCCCACACCCAAGACCTTTACGATTTGACAGTTTTTGTGGAAGAATGGGTCAAATTAACGCCCGAGTATTTCACTAGTTTGTCCATGAAGGAGACGCCTTGAAGTTTTATGACCAAATGAGGCTTTTCAACCAAGTATTGAATATTATTTAGGTATAATCTGTACTTATTCTCTGTCATTCTACCTTTATTACACATAAGTTAATCTGTTTTAGCTGTTTTTGGTTTGTTTGCATGTAGGGAGCTGTTGTGTTCCTACTGGCAACTGATGTAAGTTTAATGTTAATAGCCTCATTAGAAATATATTTCCAGAGAAACACTGACGTGCTCAGGACTTATTTTCCCTGTTATTCGTCTAAACTACATGTCCCCTCGGTTGGACACTGTTCCACTTCCCCTCCTCTCAGACCTCCACACACCTCTGTGCTCACAACTTGCTGCAGATAAAGATCTGCCTTTTACACCCACTTCAGGGCCACTCGACCAGCTGTGCAGAGGTAAACCTGGGGTCAGGCATTGCACTTTCCTTTATAGCTCTAAACGTTCGCTTTTTTTACTGAGACATTTCTGGTTCTCCCCGAGTACCCACGTGCAACATTTAAATGCGATATTTAAAAAAAAAAAAAAAAACTGCGTGTAAAAACTTTGCTTTACACAATCATTGCCTTTTTTTCCCCCCCTCCGAGTTTCTGAGTTTTCCATTTGAGTTATACACAAAGACGTTTTTGTTCCTTCTTTCTTATATTCCTTTATATATATGTGTGTATGTAGTTACATGCAGATTTGGTCTGACACAGAAGTATGTAGAGGCAAGATTAGGGTTGGTTGACTCTGGCGTGACTCATTATGCCTTGAAGGAAAAGAGATGAAAAATCAAAATGAAGGAGCACCTGCCTGGCTTGCCTGTGCAGGACCCATCAGGTGCAGAAAGGGCTGCTGTAGAGTGTCATACCAATACCATCAGATAACCCCGCTGTCTCGTTTTCTATCCCCGGGTAGTGAAGGTTGTAACTGTGTTGCCAACCCGAGTAGAAACGAGCTGTCAGTGTGTCCTCGGCCTCTAAACAATTTATCATGTGGCTCCGGACGGCCAATGAATACACCTGTACATATCTTCATGCAAGGAGATGGAAAAGTGACGGGAAGGCTTGTGTTAACTTGCTAAAAGTTGTGGAGAAGGAAACAAGATCCAGACAGTGGTTACATTCTTTTTTTTTTAGATGGAAACTCAATGATGTTTTGCCCGGAGGTCTTGTGGTGCTTAAAAATGACGTTGTCTCACATTTAGTTTTTTTTCACTGTGAATGATCAAAAAAGGCTCATTTTGTTAAAGATTGTTTAAGCTATAGTATTAACGAGACATTTAATCTACCAACAAGTTGTCTGCACACATTTTTTTATTTTATATTTTTAAACAGATGGCATCAGAGGTTTCCGTACGCTCATCATGGTCAGGAATATATTGATTTTTAGGCTTGTAACAACTTATCTGAAACACTTTCTGACTGAGAAGATGATGCAACAAATATCATTTGTGTTCCCCAGTCCACACAAGGTCAGACTTATACACAACAAGCTCAAATGTACATACATCTTGCGTAATACATTCCCATAGCCAATTGCACCGCAGCGATACGCTCTTTGTAGCTATCAGCAACCTTCTTCCATAATTCCAGCTGGATATTGGGCAATGGACCCCTCTGAAATCTGATTGGCCCCCCCTAGGTGACCCCTCAGATGATTGACATGTCACAATGCCAGGTCACCGATATGTAACATAAATGGTTGCAATCAACCAACTAGAGGAAGAACATTACCGTACATAAAATTAAACGAGTATCGATAAAAACCTGAAGAAACAAATGCAGAAAAGATGAGATGTGGAAGAAATTGGAAAATGGTTTTATAGGATTAGAAAGGCAGGAAACAGAGGAAAGATCTGAGCATACCGGACCTAAACCCCAGTTTATGACAGGTTTGAGTTTTTCCGACCAATTTTCTGTCATTGAGGGAGAAAATGGGTCGCATGATGAGAATCTGGAAAGAGTTGGTTGTTCCAACAGGACAATAATCCCGACACACATTGAAACTACTTCTTCAATTGACAAATCAGACTAACAGGCTTTTTGAAAAGCCCTTACCTCAACGTTGCCAAAAATATGCTTAAAAGCTGAATCTGTCAGGAAACCAACAAATTTAAATGATGTCTACCAGTTCTGTCTGAAAGATTTGCGAAATATCCTACTAGAATTACTCTAGGATCTTATTGATGGCAACAAAACCGTCCAGTTAACGTGAAACCTGCCAAGAGAATTTCCTCAAAATATTATTAGGGGTGTGCGTATACATTTGAGACTAAATGTATAACTTGGACCATGTGTGGATTAGAGAAAATCCCTGATAATTATACATTTATGGGGCCAATTCTTTAAAATGTCTTGAACTTTGTTGTATATTTGTTTGTCGCTGGAAAAAATAAAACTAAATTCAATTCTAAAATGCGTTTCATGCCCATTGTTTGACTGTAAGTAAACGTCTGGCAGGCGTTAGAGGAACAGCTTTCACATTTTATTATTGCAAAAACCCTTCATTGGTAATGCGACCAGCATACACTTAACATGAAACGTCTCCGTGTCTTCACAGGCCACTTGTTCCACAAATTTGGCATCTCCGAATCGGACTGGTACCGGATCAAGCAAAGCATCGACTCAAAGTGTCGCACCGCCTGGAGACGCAAGCAGCGTGGCCAGAGTCTGGCAGTCAAGAGCTTTTCCAAGCGCACTCCACGCAGCACGGTGGCAGGTAAACTGTAGGGCTGACTTCTTGCGGTTTTATACAAAGTCAGGGGAAAATGACTGACACTTTTTGGATTTGATTATGGGAAAGTGTGAAGTTTTGAAAAGGAAAAATCTGTAGATGTACATAGGTGCAAAAATAGAATTCAATTAAGACTCTGTTTATATGGGGGGAAAAAACACGTCGTTTGTTTTGTTAGTTCCAGTCGTGCAGAATGTGTATTTATTGTATTTTTAAAGCCATTAATCATCTATTGTCAGCGTAACCTGTTTGCAGTCAACACCGCCGGCAGCGAATTGAAATACGCCTTATTTTATCTCCTATATTGAAGCGGCCGTGCAATAGGAAGACAAGCGTGGTTATAAAGCGTGCCACTGCAGCTGTTTAGAATCCATACACAAAGCGTTCTGTACTTTCCACTTCCTGCGAGTTATCACCTCTCACCTCTGACCAGAGAGAAGCAGGACTGCAGAGGAAAGCCAAATATCCTGTGAGCACACTCTACTGTAGGGGCGGATTGTCAGTCCCTGCCCTTTCAAGCCGCGCACACCCCAGAGTGTACAGCGTGCTAGTTCAGATGTGCGCATCCATCAGCATGCAAGCCGCACACAGGGACCGGTCATTCAGTCCCTCCTCAACTTACGTCTTAATGAACTGAAAATGAGTCTTTTCATTTGCGTGAAACAAGCTGTTAAGCTTTTCTAAAGCCCCTGAGATCCCATCCCTCATCATTTAAATAAAGCCCTGAGAAATATTTTTATAATTCGCCACGCATCTGTGATAATGAAAGATTAAAAGAAGTGTTAATCTTTAGATAGTCTGTATTATGCGTGACGTTTATGGAAATTAGGACAAATTACTATGTTACAGAGAAGCTGTCTGGTTTCACTTAGAAGCAATCATAGGGATTTTTTTTCTCCTCTAGATAGGTTTTCATTACATATATATTATTTTCTATTTTGGAATCGCCAACAGGCTTTTTTGGCCTATACCGTGGGAATTACAAGAATATTCACATTTATCCGTAAAAGTACGTGTCCCTGATCTGAACTCAAAAAAATGTGCCGGAGTTTATGCTGGCGGTTGATGTTTCTAGATCAAAAATGTTGAACGCTTTTAGTTTTTCTGGATTAAAATAGTTGGATGAAAATTCAGAAGTTCATCGTTTGACTTCTTGATCGCTGATGAGAGCCGATCGGTAGAAAATGACCAATTGATCGGTTGGTCTCTACATATAACTGGTGGCTTAGCCTGAGCCGTGAATCCTGTTGCTGGACCATAAATGTGCTTTAATCTTGGAATTAAAATCAGTGATTTTTTTAAAAATATTGTTTAAAATACAAAAAGGCACATACGTCTTACATCTGATTTAGATATAATTGTCCTGGGTTATTGCACTTTCTTACCCGCAGACCTCTGAAGTTCAGCCCTAATTCATCCTTTTGTCCTCTTTCTGCAGAGGAAGGCATCTCGGATGAAGCTGCTCAGATGGAGGCCGCCACCCAGCAGACCCTGCATTACACGCTGGCCAATCAGCAGGTCCAGTTCCATCGCATCGGTGAAGATGGGCAGGTTCAGGTGGTGCGTACCTGTCATTTCATCTCTCTCATTCTCTCTAAACCGATTTCTTCATTTCAAGACAAAGGTTCTTGTTTTTGCTGTAAATATTAGCTCCTAAACTTTGGCTCGCATCCTGTTTTTTTTTTTTTTTTTTTTTCTTTACTTCATGTCGTCCCCCACATCCTGGGTTTTTTGTTTCGTTTAAGGGTCCCACAAAGCCTGACTCATAGTATTCTGGGACAGTTCATACCACCCACTACACTGACGCTGGGGAAATGTTGACCAACCTATAAATTAATGAAAGACTAACGGATGCCGAGTGATGGAATGGCCATTAGCAGATGCTGTGGTCAAAGGTCACATTCAGGCCCACAGCAGCATATGGGTGGGCTGTTCGAGAACAAGTGACCAAATGCAATTTATAGGGTCCCGAAATCCTCTAAAGCATTCAGCGTAAAACAGCTCTTGAGCTGGAATTGTTATGAGAAATCTTGCTGAGAGCACTGTACATAGATCGTGCACTGCAAAAACGGAACTAAAAATAAGTAAACTTTTCTTAAAATTAGTGTATCTGTCCTTGATTTGAGCAGGTAAATAAGATGATCTGCCAATAGAATAAGATTTGTGCACTTAAAACAGGAACAATTCATCTCCATCATCTTATTTCAAGTGCAGGATGTCTTATTATCTTAATTTAGTGGTCAAAATACTCATTCCATTGGCAAATGATCATATTTACCTGCTCAGATCAAGGACAAAAACACTATGTTTAAGAACATTTAGCTTATTTTTAGATCCGTTTTTGCAGTGTGTTGCTCATTTCGTCAAGCGGCAAAGAAAGAATCAGAAGACACCTGAAAATGTCAACTTACCGAGAAAGGTCACAGTCCAGAAACTAGAAAGAAAGATGGCGGTTAAAATTAAATACAAATATAATATGTCTGTCTGGTAAGATGGTTGCAGGTCGAAAGGAAGCAGATGTGGCTGTTTTAGCCCGATGCTGGATTTTGGAGCATAATGCTTGACCATGAGGTCAGAAACAGACGGTCCTTTAGTTTTTTCCTGCAAGAGAATTCATGGCTCCATAACTTCTGTCAAGTCGTGGTGATAAAGCATCCATACTGCCGCCGCCATCTTTGATCGTCCGCGCGATGATCTGTTTCTGAAATGCCTTGTCTCTTTTACAACAAATTTGTATTACCTATTTTATTTGTATTACAAATACCTATTTTAGGTATTTTGACACCTAAAATAAGGTAATTAGACATCCTGCACTTGAAATAAGATGACGAAGATGAATTGTTCCTATTTTAGGTGCAAAAATCTTATTCCATTGGCAAATCATCTTATTTACCTGCTCAAATCAAGGACAAATACACTAATTTTAAGAACATTTTACTTATTTCTAGTTCCGTTTTTGCAGTGTGCACTTTTTCTCCTTTCAGTCCACAGAACATTTGCCCCAAAGTCTTGGAAATCAAGATATTTTTTTGGCAAATGTGAGACATGTATTTGTGCTCATCTTAATCAGCAGTGGTTTTGGCCGTGAAAATCTCCCCTATGGCCTTACTTCTCAGTCTCTCTCTTTATTGTTAAACTTATAAACACTGACCTTAACTGAGCCAAGTGAATTCTGCAGAGCTTTAGATGATCTTGGTTCTTTTCTGACCTCCCGGATGACTAATTGATCCGTTCTTGGAGTAATTTTGTTAGGCCAGCCACTGCTGGGAATGTTTACCACAGTTTTCACCGTCATGGATAATAACTGCTCTCACTGCGGTTCACTGGAGCCCTAAAGCCTTAGAAATGTTCTTGTGACTTTGTTCTTGAATTTCTTTATATTTCTTTATATATATTTGCTCTTTTAAAAAAAAAGAAAACTTTTAGTCTGCATATCAGGATAATTCAATTTAAGTGAATTTCCAGTATAGATCTTTTAAAAATGCCCTCATAATTTCTTTAATCTCTGAATTTTAAGTTGTTGTCTTGCCAGCCACGTCACTCCTCCTGGTGATGCTCATCTACTAGAATATTGCTTTTTGATGAATAGAACTGAGGAAGGAGAAAATCCAACATCCTAATTTTCTCTAAGCATGTATCCAGGAGTTAATGGGTCGGTTAAAGGATAAGCTGGTAATGTCAGTTCATAACCAGTCTCTGTAACCACACTTTGTAACATGATCACGTACACATAACCATTTCTGATCGTCTCTTCTTCACGTGTGCCAGATTCCACAGGGACAGCTGCACATCGCCCAGGTGCCACAAGGCGAGGAGGTGCAGATCACACAGGACAGCGAGGCAAGTTTCTATCAGTGCATGTTTGACAGAAGTTGAGAAAACATCTAACCAATTTTCCAAAGTTGTTCCTTCTGCTCAATAGCATTCATAAGCACTTCATCGCTCAGTTTCTTTCCTAGGACAACTTGTCTGATGCACCTCATCAATGCATGATAGGCTGCTGAGATATAGTGTACAGTTGAAGAAATCTACATTTCTCTTTTTTTTTTTTTTTTTGGAATGATAGTTTTGGACAAATTATTACCCAATGATGTAGAGTTTTAGATGATATTTGTAACTTTACACTTAAATAATATTTAACTCTACCATTTTAACGTTCAAGCAATGAGACAAGCTTTATATATATATATATATATATATATATATATATATATATATATATATATATATATATATATATATATATATATATATATATATATATATATATATATTTTTTTTACAAAAGCACATTTTATGCTGTTTTTGTTTTAGAGTAAAACAGAAATCAGTGGGGACAACTTTTCTTCTTATTATTGATTATAGTGATTATACATGACCGCCTCTGCTCAATGTCTTCATATGCTGGATAGCGTGTATCATGGGGCTTTGCGGTTTATTAAAAACTATGGAGGCCTAACTCATCACTGTCTCCTGTACACTGAGGTAAAATGGCCATCTCTACGTGTTCGTCAGCTTGGCCATTGGTATGTTTTGATTTTCAAGGCAATTCTTAAGTTGACAGCGCATTATCTTTCATCTTTGTTGCCTTTGAAGTAAAAGGACCTCTGGTCTTAAGCCTTTTTAAATATTAATGTTCCTCATGTCAGAATAGAAAGGGGGAAGGAAGCGTTTAGCTTTTCAGCTCCAACGTCATGGAATGGTTTGCAATTAGAGCTTAAACTTAGAACGCTAGTATCTCTGAATGTATTTAAGACCATGATGGATCCCATTATGATTAAGTTGCAGAAGTGCAATTGTTTTACTTGAGTCATTTGCATATGTTTTATCGTAAGTTTATTTATTTGTTTATTGTGACTATGTGTTGTAATTGACTCTCTGTATGCTGCCAGTCTTGGCCAGATCTCCCTTGTAAAAGAGGTCTTTTGATGTCAATGGGACAAACCTAAAGATAATAATAATTATTATTATTATTATTATTATTATTAGTAGTAGTAGTAGTAGTAGTAGTAGTATTTAATAATAATAATAATAATAATAATAATAATAATAATAGATGATAAATATGCCTTGTTGGAGATATTTGTAACAAGGCATACTGAAACTAACAAAATATTATTTCCAAGCTATAATCGATTTTTATTAATGCTTTACTACAATAATGTTGAATATTTATACTAATAATCCATGAGCTTGAAATTTTATATCGTTTAATTTTCAAGCCTTTTGAAATTTACTCATGTTGTTGCATGTACACAGAATTCAAATAAACAGTACAGCCAACAAAGTAACTTTAGATGTGCTTGAATTACAGCATCTTGCACAAACATTCGGCATCTTGGTGCAAACCACAAACTTCATTGTATTTTATACAGATTTTAAAGTGAAATAATAACAAAACATAGAGCGTAATCGGTAATATTTAAAGAGAAATATCTAAAAAATGTCTTTCAGCCCCACTGGGTCAGTACTTTGAAGAATCACCGCGACTAGCCGACCCGACAAGGTTTTGCTTGTTTTTGTCTTACAAAATGACTCAAACCCAAATGTTTTTGGTAGACTTGAAGTTGTGCCTCCCTCTTTCCATTTCTAAATGATGGATTGATCCGAGCTGCGTTAAGATGTTCAATGCTTGGAAAATTGTTTCATGAGCTAACGCTGGTTTAAACCGCTCACCAACGTTTATGCTTTGCTCATTTTTCATGATGCTCGGTTTCTTTTTTTCTTTTTTTCTTTTTTACTGATTCATTCAGAGCACAGCAGGATTTGTTACACACAGGACTTCTGAAGGTGATTGGATGCACTTCATTTTACTGTGGGGAATTAGAAAAAGGGGGATTAATACTTTTTTCATGTTAACCTTTAAGATTTCTCATTGTTAAACAAGAATTAAAGCCATTCTCTTTCCACTTTTGAACTATGCACCAGCTACCGTTGGTCTGTCGCATACAAATCCAATAAAATCATTGGATTTTAAAAGGTTGAAGAAGTTCAAGGGGTTTGAAAACTTTTTTGCAAGACAACGTGTAGCCAAAAATTGTTACCTTGAGGACCACCTTTTTGATTTTCACAGTATTTAGCAGCTCCCCTCCCCACCCATCAGACATCGCAGCATGCACACACAGCCTGCCAGTTAAAATCATATTTTACCCCCAAACCACACGAGCTGCCGGAGAAAAAAATCCCTGCATCAGCAGCGCTCTTAATGATTTTTACAAGGCTGCGGGAGAAAGATTCATTTCATGGCGCCACTCTATATACACACTCGTACATGTAATCAAATACTCAACATGATACATGTCGTACATGGGTGACAGCTTGACATTCGTGCAAAAGCAATTGACACTTCAACCAAGTGTTTTTCTCATTTCCTGTGCAGTAATGGTGCTAAAGGACCTTCTGTGAGAAATGCAAAACTGAGCGAGGGAGACACAATAAATTGGAGGCAGAAAACCTCTAAAGCTTTTCCTGCTCTTTGTGGCTCAGCCCAGATCCCCCCCCCCCCCCCCCCCCCCACACACCCCTCCGTCCTTCCTATTTCAAGATATTATTTGTTTTTTTTCGCAGTTCAAAGCTTAGCAACAAAATCCCAGTTCTGCCAGCTGCCACTCACAGACTATGTTTTCATTAGGAACGGGGCCCTTTCATCAAAGACATTGGTTTGAGCGGGCTTGAAAAGGAAATGAACTGCCTCGCAGAGCGTACGACTCTCTGGTCATATGGGAGCTCAGAGTTGCATGTGTACATGAACACAATTAGCAAAAAAAGGAAGAGGGAAAAAAAAAGAAAAAAGAAACCCAGCTGAGACTTGGAGGCTTTCCTTTCATATGTTCTTGTTAACGTGACTGTGGCCGTTCAGAGGTTTTTTTTACAATGGTTACAGTGTCATAAGCAGATTATTTTTGTTTACAGAAGCCTTGATGTAGCCAGAAATAATACAGCCGCTGACATCAATACAAGGGCATGTCATTCGCTTCTCATTATGAACGGTGTAAACACTGCCAGCTTCTCGGTGCGCCGAAACCAAGCTTTTTGATCGCGCAGGAGTTTGCAGAAACAAACTGGCTTGACACTTTTCCAAGCTATCGACGATTGCGTTTCACATTTTGGTAATAAGGGCTCACAGACTTGGGGCCTTTGTAATGGTTGGGATCACTTTTTTTTGACGCTGTATTTGTTTTATTTTAGGGAAACCTCCAGATTCATCAGGTGCATGTCGGTCAGGACGGACAGGTAAGAGTAAACACGAGTCTTGAAAGACTCATTGTTTCATCTTTCTTCTTTGTTTTGCTTCCGAAATCTTTACATCCACCATTTACTCGGCCAATAATATTAAAGCTGCAATATGGAAAACTTCAAATAAATCAAGATGAGGAACATGCTAGAGAAGTTGCCTTTCTCTGGTTATTCCAAAGAAGTTTCCTCTTCTTCTTATCATAAACCTTTCTCTGGTTAGATGCACACAAAACAATACCTTCAGACTTTTAGTTTGCAATTATGACCCGTAGGTATGTTGTCAATATGAAAAGATCACAGCTAGAGAACTGCAGCAAAGACGGGTATGTTTTGTCTCATCCAATCCTCATAAAACGGAGTGATACCAAAAAAGGTTAGTTTGCAAAGCTGAATAGAAGCATCAACTACATTTCTATCCTTTGGTCAGATGAGACTAAGGCTAAACTTTTTATCAGCAAACACTGCTGCTGTATTGAAGGCAAAACAAAGGTTAAATATGTGGAAAAGCAATTCAAAACTACTGCTAAGTAGGAACCTTAGGGCACACAGGGTTCTTCATTTTTTATTTCGGATAAAAATCCTGAGGTGTCTTCCAGAAGACTACAAATGCTTCGTCATTGGATCAGCTGGTATTTGATCCGAATCACATTTGGCCAAATTATTTCAGAAATGGGTCATCACACAATAAAAAGCCCCCTTTCCATGGCCGTCTCAGTCCCCAAGACATAAAACCCCTTAAAAAAGATCTCTGTAAATGTAGGGGAGTGGTGGCCTAGTGGTTACAGTACAGAGCTTTGGTCCCAGAGGTTCCGAGTTCAACTCCCACAAGCTGCCATTCTGGGTCCCTGAGCAAGACCCTTAACCCCAATTGCTCCCCAGGCGCCGCACAGTGGCAGCCCACTGCTCCCCAAGGGGATGGGCTAAGGTGCAGAAGTGAATTTCTCCATTGTGAGATCAATAAAGTTCAATTATTATTATTATTATTATTATTATTATTATTATTATTATTATTATTATTATTATTATTATGTATAAGTAAGTTTAAGTCCTGTCCTTTGGGAAAGTCCTGTCCGTTGGGAAAAGGGAGTCGTACAAAATATCTGCCACTAGTGATTTTTGTCTTGTCTTCCTAAAAGTGCAAAGTTTTTTTTCCAACTGTGTAAGTGCACTCAAAATAAAACATGGATTTTAAAATGTTTTTCAGCCTGACTTTAGCTACTTTAGTGAACCATAAATTCATCTTACAGCCTTTTACACAACTTAAAGGTATAGTGGACGATTTTTCCAGAAATGTAGGCAAGAAATTCACTTTTTGAATAACTGCGCAGGACCGTCCTACCTGGGGCCTGTTTCAGAAAGGAGGTTAAGTGAAAACTCTGAGTATGTTAACCCTGAAATGAGGGAAACTCTGGGTTTTCTGTTTCAGAAAGGGAGGTAAGTTAAACCTGAGAAAGCAGAGTAAGTCAAGCCCGTTTCTGAAAGAGAGGTAACTTATACTCAGAGTCAGTTACCATGGCAATTTACTCTGTGAACCTAACCTGGTCAGGAGCAGGTTTTCTTCAGAAAACCCAGAGTTTATTTTGGTCTCCTCTCCTTTTTTAAAGAGGAAGTGGTGTTTAAACACCTCATTGATTCTTTGGGGACATATTCATTGCGCACATTTCAGTCATGCAGAGCGCATCAAAGGGAATGAAATGGCATGTCCTTTTATGGATGATCCTGTTGACGAAGAAGCTGTATTACTTCGTAGGGAGTTACATTTACGTCGGGAAAGGATTTTAAGGCCCAGAGTGGATTTTTTGTAATATCTCTATCCTATCACAGCAATTTATATGGTGTTCTTCATTTGCTAAAAAAAAAAAAAAAAAAAAAGAAAGATTTTAAAATAGTTTTAATACTTCCTAGAATTCACCTGTGACCATACACTCACCTCTAGCTTTAGCTTCAAAATGTCGATTTCCAGATCTGCATTTTGGATCTGGCAGTCCAAGTATACAAGTTCTTTGCTGTTTTTTTCTATCTTTTTAATAAGAAGAAGTCTATATAATTCCTTAACTGGCAACTGAAAATACATTAGATTATAGTTACATCATGAATGCAGTCTAAAATTCAGAATGAAACTGTGGCATTTACTGTAAATCACTGAACTGTGTCCATCTGTGCACCAGAAGTTGATGGACCTTCCTCCTGCCGTTCTTCCACACTCTGGGGGGTAGAGATAAGAATGACCATTTATAGATATAAACTTGGATTCTATAGGCTACTCCACATATAAATGTGAATGTGTAGATTGTTTGATGTGTAGACATATAATATTAAAATTACCTCTGTAGGCCTGTCTGTGGCAGCAGAATCGGTTTCTTCATCCCCATCATCCTGTGAAGATGAGCATTTCATAGAGTACACTTTATAATACTATTTGTCATAATTGATGGTGTATGGAGTAGGCTACTGACAACTGTATGGGGTACTGTTGGGACAGGAGGCTCCAAGAGGCAGATATTACCATCCGAATCTGTTGGGACCAACAAAAAACCCAACCCAAAGTAATATAAATGGAAATATCACATTCAGTCTATATAAAAAAACTAACACTGTAGGTAGACCTCTTACATTTTATGAAGGCACTTAAATCTTCTGGAGTGACTGGCTCTGATGAAGTCCCTCCAGGAATTCCCTCAGCCATTGGCCTTCCAGCATTTAGGCTCAGGGCCATCTCTTCTGCATTTGTCAGGGGTGGTGGTGCAGGTCCTCCCCCTGTTTTACGAGCCTCTGCCTTCTTTCTGTTGGCTGAGTAGAAGTCAAATGAGAATGAACATTTAGACCTATGTCAAAAATGCTACACTGAATGCCATTTAGTCATTTAATATGTCAAATGTTTGTACAGCCAGGTAGCTACTCCTGTGATGTGCTCAAGGCTTACCTGCTTGAAATATGTTTTTATATTTCATTTTCAGCTGCTGCCATGTTCTTTTGATGTCTGCAGGATTGCACATATCCATGAAAATTAAATAAGGTTTAATAAAATACTGTTCTTCTAGTTTCACCTCTGATATTATAACAGTTGGGTAAGTTACTCTAAAATAGTTCTTAATAACTAACTACAAATTTTATCTTCAACAAGTCTAATTAGATTAATGTAATAATTACTGTCTCTAGAAAGTATTGGTCTACTTACCAATTTGTTTTACTTACTTATTAATTACTTTCTAAATCCCAAATTAACCTCAACTACTTGAACAATACAAGGAGAGACAAGAAACTGCACTTCTAATGCTTTCAAATAAACAATATTCAATTGCATGAATTAATCTTAAATTGACCAAAGTGTGTAACTAGAGGGAGTAAGTTAAATTAAAAATATACCTTTTAAAATTTTATATTAAATCCACTATTGTTTTATAGTCTTTAATTTAATTGCAGTATTTAGATGACTTAGTAATTTAATTCATTACACCCAACACTGTATAAAAGTAATTAACCAGTTCTGCTGGTGAGAAATATGCACACCTTTTTTTGTCTGACGCTGTTGCCATGGTGACTCGTAATATCTGTGCTCCATTGATAATGGCTTTTTATAGTAGTGGTGCACGCGCTTAACTCAGAGTCAGGCAACTCAGAGTTGATTGAACTAACTAATTTCAGCTGTTCTGAAACACAAAACTCAGAGTTTCCCATCTCAGGCTAAGTCAACTTAGAGTTCAAGTTTTAACTCAGAGTTGGTTGAACCTCCTTATTGAAACAGGCCCCTGCTCTTCCGCTCGTCTTGGGGATGGCGTGAAAGAATCTCTCGAATCCACTCTGGTCTTATTTCTTTCTTCCAGGGCCTTCCCCTTCTTCTCATAAACATGTAAGACAGCTTGTTTCTCGCGACTCTCAGCCGTTTTCAAAGTCTACGGTGAGAGCAGCGGAGCTACATTGAACGGCTAACGCTGAAGCTAACCGGATACAGAAACGGCAGAAGCGCGCATGCGCAGCAAGAGGAAAGTAGCAAGAAACGTGCACGCACATTGGCGTTAGCTGAGCACTTCACAATGATTAGATTAGATGCGATGACCCACCCTCCCCTCCATAAATCTAACCAGCTTGTCATTTATTCCCCTCAACTCGTCACTACGCAATATTAATAATTCACCAGTTAGATTCAAATCACCTACAGCCTTTGCAGCATGTTTGTACGCCCCCCCGCCTCAGTCATCTGTTTAGTTTCCTTCATTCATATTTATGCATGTGAGCACAGTTTCCCCGTTCCCTCTTCTATGATCCAAGTTTGTGTCGTTCAGAGCCGACTCGCACAACCATCGCCGGTCACATATGGATGCGTGAAGACAGCTTTAATTTGTCTGGAGAAGGGCTTTAGGGGAGGAAGTCCTTTCTCACGCTGGCCGTCTGCTCGCCGGGCTGTTTTGGGTTATTTTGCCACAACAGGTGTTTTATGTAACAGCTGAGTAGTAAATTTTTTTTTTCCTTAAATTATGCTTCATATAAGACTTGTGGTACTCATTATTACAAACGCACTGAGAAACTTACGCGTGAGCCCTCTTCAGACACTGTGTGTTCTTCATAAAGGCATCGTAGTAGCATGACCTCTTTTAACAAACAGGATATCTGTAACGCTAGATTAAGTTGATGATCACTTCCCCATAAAATGTAGAAACTATCTGCATGAGAGGAGCTGGAACCCCACCAAACGCCATTACTAAAAAAAAAAAAAAAAAAAAAAGGTCCTCGCTTTATTGGCCTTTTAAGATCTCTATCATTATGTTTCCTTATAGGTTCAAGATGCCATAAGCTCTGCTCACATTTGTGATGTGTGAATGCATCTGCTTTATATGAGGGATTTTGTTGTTGTTTGTATTCTTTACTGGCTGTTAAGCTCCGTGTATGTTTTCAATTGATTGAGGTAGTCACCGCACATCCTGCAGCTCCCCCTCGCTCACACGCTCAATCACACATGCGTGCCGATGTCCTCGAATGACCCGCTCGCTGAGACTGATGGCAGCATTCCTCTGCTCTCCTCTCTCTCTCTTTCCCTCTCTCTCTCTCTCGCTCTCTCTCTTGCTAGGATCTCCACCAAGTTTTGAAGTCGAGTTAGGCTTAGATTTAGCGTCCCGACGCACAACTCCAAACACTCGTGTGTTCACGATCGACCCATTAAAAGCCCTCCGTCATATCTGTCAGGTTTAGCCGCTCCATGTGTCATGTGATGCGACGCCGTGGCAACGCGCATCTACAAGTTAACGCATTTTATATGTAAATTGGCCAAAGCGTGCAGGCTTTAGCTCTCTCTAAGGGTGTGAGAACCAAAACCCCGCACAAACGCCAAACTCCCAAGGCAGTGTCTGAGAGCTTCATCCAATAAAATGCTCATTTTTTATTTTTTTCCCCCCCCGTGCTTTGTGTTTGTTTTGGCTATGCACTCATACGACTCTGCAAACTCAACCAGAAAGTCCCATTCTTTCAGCAATTGAGCACAACAATGGCAGCCTCTCTGCTCTCGTCTTCTCATGGACCAGAGGGCAGGCAGATCTAAGGGCAGCCCCCTAAATCTGATTAAACCCAGAAAAGATCTCCATGACATCCACAGGAAACGGGGCCTAAGCAAGCACGATAGCGGCTTTAGAGTTTATTCAAGTAGATAAGACACTGACCAGATCTTTTGTGAGCTGCACGATAGTAAAATATTTTGTTCCTATCAGTAATAGCTGCGGTGTGTTTTGGAACAAAGCTCATCAAAACCTTTCATGAAGCAAAAAAATAATCAGACGTGATTCTGATCTATCCCTCCGTGGATGTCTTAATTTGTGTGTTTACATTTTGGCATGATGTCACTGTTTTTGTAATACGGCTGAATAGCGCTGAGGCTTTGTTGGCGTAGCTTCGCCTACGCAGTTCATTACTCCTCGAATCTTGTTCTCTTGTTTTTCCTCCTCTGGGGCTGTTTCCGCCACGTTTATTAAACTGTTCCTGTGGTGTAGCTGCGGTTACACCTGTCTTTTAAAGCCCGCCTGCTACCTCTTAACTACTCCAGGTTACATTAACTAGCAAATGGTTTCACTCTCTGGTCAGATCTTGACAGCTTTCAGATTTGTTGGCTAGAAGAAAAAAAAAATGTTGTCATAGTTGGAGGCATGGAGTTTTAACAGCTTGCCACAGATGGTTTTGAACAATAGGCTCCTTCAGGGGTCTTGTGAGTTGCACATATAATCCTCCAGTTATCTCCTTCTTGTTTTTGTTTTTTTTAATCTTCCTGCAGTGTTTATCCCACTGACATTAAGTATTAAAATACACATTGGCAAGCATTCATCTGTCAGCGCAGAATATTTCATGCAGATGTTAGGTGACTTGTATTTGGCCACGGTCTCAAAACTAAAGCATCTTTCCCCTAATGTCAGATTAAGGTGTTGTGTTATAACAGCAAAAATGGCCCCAAACCCGGCTTTAGAAGCTTGGAAGCGTCAGTATGGTGAGAGCAATTTAATAATTATTTCTGTCAGTTTAATCCCTTTCTCCCCACTGATGGGTGGGTGCAGGTAATTGCTTGTTTAAATGCTTATGTCGTTGCCGAATCAGTCGCATTGTCTTTATTTTGTTTGTTTTGCCAATAGAGCATGTGAGTTTGCCTGAAAACTGTTGCTCTGTTGCTGTACTGTCAACAGATACTAGCAGCTACTTTGAATCTACATTGACCTTTTAGGTTTATTTAGCAAAAATAACCAATGTGGTGGAAACTATTTATATGCCGTTTTTGTTTAGGCTCTGGTTATTAAAATTGTGGTCTGCTATTCTTTAAAATTTGTCCGTTTCAAACTGTTCAGGCTCTGGTATGATTCTGGCAGGCTATTTGACCACTTTTATTAACCAAAATAGCATAGTTTACTGAAATATTTAAATTGTTTACTTGGCTTTTCAACGTAGACCACAAACGTTTTAATCAGGTTCAGGTTACGATCGTTCCAGAAGCTTTATCCCTTCTTTATTGTTCCATCTACTTTTTACAATGCACTGTCAGCTATATAGACCCCCGGCATGATACTATTTCCCTATACTTCAAAGATTGAAAGTGTACTTTGTCATTATGGCCAAAAGGCTCAATCTTTGTGTCATCTGACTGGCTTGTTCCTCAACAGCCTGACCAACTTCCTATTAAATGAGGTTGACAGCTTGGGTCAAACAGTTGAACCCTTGACTGAGTCAAGAAATGATCCTAAACACTCACCAGAACTGTTTTTTTATGGCTAAGGCAGGCAATCATTACGATTCAAATATGGCCTAATCTCAGTACCTTTTGTGTAGGACCTAAGTCCATGCCAAAAATAAATAAATAAAAATGCCAAATTAATATAAGCTCTACTATTTCTTATAATAAGAGCATCCATTTAGAACTATGCTTGGAGCTTATTAATGATTGCAATGCATGCTTGCATGTAGTTGAGGTGCAGCTCTAAGGAACATTTACCTCAATAATTGATTATATCTGAGATAGTATATTTTCAACTGCTGGTGGTTTTGAGAAAATTGGCAATAAATTCATTCTTACACGCTTCATTCTTGTTTTTAAAAATCATAGTTGTGTGTTATGTTGTTACTAGACAAAAAATGATTTATGTATTTATGTCTTTCATTATTTTAAAGACCTGTCTGCCTAGTAAAGGCTGCATTTCTACGGGTTTTTTTTTATTTGCATTGCTGATTAATCATAAAGCTGGTACATTGGCTAGTAAACACAAAAATGAAGCCTTCATTGCCCCTCTTTTTTTCATTTATCACAGTGTGAAAGTAAATCTTTCTTGTAATGCGCACACTGTATTTACCTTCCACAGGGTTTTGCAAAAATGATAATCCGAAGCATATTTTCCCTGTTAAGGTAAGTGAATAAATTTGAGGGGCTCACAAGAGAGAAAAAAGGCCCAGCGTCGTGCAAAGACTAACATTTATTTTGTTTCAAATAAGCGACGCTGTGCTAGAACGCTTTAAGGGCTGTGTGCTGGCCTTTGTATGAACCACTTGTCCATCTGTCTGACTGGCTGCACTAAATAAGCAGAGAAACATGTGAAAGGCATTGCACTGTTCACTTTGTTTCCTGGACCACTGCCTACACACAAGTTGCATTTTTTGAAGTTTACTTTAAGTTGTTTTGCACAGATGATAAAAGACAGTCAACATCTGAACGTAGTGCAACTGCACCAGTTAAAGGTCGTAGCAGAACTGGTCGAAAGGGGATCCAAATTTCCCAGCCTGCCTAATAAAATCCCTCTGAGGAAAAGAGAAGGCAGACCCATGAAACTATAAAATAACTAGTCTTTTACTGGGCTCCCCCTTTCATAACCTCTTATCTGGAGCTCTTCAGTGTGCTGTGATCTTACCCTGCTGATGCAGACCAAATGGGGGGGTTTGGAAGATGAAAGGAGTAACTGATGAGGAGGAGGGGCTGAAATGGAAAAAAGGGGGGAAAAAACATTCGGGGAGAGAGAAAAGCAAAGACGAGATGTCTGGATTGCATATTTTTGTCCTAATAATGGTTAGGAATTGACAACAGCTGATCAAGGAACCTCACTGCAGCACTGTATTGTGTTACAAGATGCAACGTTGATGCATATGGACTGTGTCCTCTTCCGGTTCACTTGTTCAACCAGTGACCCTGAGATTAATTCTTGTTCACTCTAATTCGTTCAAGTTTAAAAAAAGTAGCATTTGATAAAATACGGCTCTGTAGGTTGTGTATTTAGACCCACTTAAAGGCATACTATGCAAAATTTTTCAGTTATTTAATGTGTTTCATACCGTTTTGGATGATTAAATGAGTCATTTAGGTCGAACAAAGATATACCTTTAACACCAGTTGCAGTTGGAGTATCTAAAAAATGGGCTTGTCCAACAAAATTTGATTGTCTTTTGTGGCAGCCAGTTTTATCATGATGGCTTTAGGCAGTTGTTTTAAAAGAAATGTGAACTTGTTCACCAGTCTGAAGATGCCTATGTCCTAAGGTTTTATCTTTATTATGAGGGTTGGCTTTGTCATTTTCTGTAAGGAAGATTGGTTTCATTGAGTTGCTGTTGAAGTTGCTTACCATGGCATTACTGTGTGCTGGAGAGGGTGTGAGCAATGTTAAGAGCTTTCCGAGATAAAATTTTTTTGTTAGTTTCTATGGGAAATCAGAAGTGTTTGTTTTGTGTTTTTTGCTGTTCTTCTATGGCGTTCTGGCCTTAAACCCAAGAATTACTTAATGAATTACGTAATGTTCTCTTTTCTTATGTCCTGTTATGTACAGCACATTGAATTTTCTTGTTACTGAAATGTGCTTTACAAATAAATTTGCCTCGCCTTGGAGCAAATCTGGACCATGGGTTTAAACCGATGGGAAAATGTGTACATTAAAGACCTGAATCTAATTCATTTGGGAGCAGGAAATAACAAAACGTGTCTAATAAGACTTTCAGAAAGGCATCAAATCCCCTATTAAGTAAGCAAGCCAGTAGTGTTTGGAAATCGTCCACCATCAGATATCATTACCCTTTGCCATGGCCATCTGGGAAAATTCGGCACATCTCGGGAGAGTCCTAAAAAGCTTTTCTGATTTCACTGATCTTGTCATCAACCCGCATCGTTTACAAATGAGTGACTGGACAGCCGTCGGTTATGGCTTTTAGACTCGTTTCTCTAAAGTCTGAACACTGTCCCACCAGTTCATTTCCTCACCATAGTTGAACTGCTGCCATTTTTTTTCCCGGTCAGCACATGTTGCTGTGCATCTGTTGGACCATCCCAATTGATATTCTTCATGGTCAGTATGGGAACTGGGTCACAGAGGAGAGTCCGGCTCGGCCCTGGTCCATCCGACCTCGCTGCCAGATCCTGTAAGTACAGCAGCACCCGGAAGAATGGAAAACCTGTTGCGTTAAGAGACGATGAGAGGATACAAAGGAGCGAATCATCATTATAAAAGTCTAAGTGGATGAGAAAGAAGTGACAAAATGGATGTGAAGGCATAAGACTTTTTATTCGGTTTGACCCCCGATTCTTCCCGAATCGTTTTGCAACACAAGTGGGGATGTTCTTGTTTGCATTTGTGTGACAACAGCCAGAAACGACAGCTCCGCCGAGGCAGGTCTGGCACGGAAAACGCAGTTTGTTCTGATTTGTTCTCTCCAAACAAAAAGCAGATGAGAAATGTGTAGGCCTAACCTTGCAGAATCATGGCGTGGTGTGATATGTGCTGGAGTCATACCGCTGGCTTGTGGCCTAGGTTGCTCACTTGTGCCCCCCCCCCTTTCTTTCTTTTCCTCGTGTTGTTTCTAGCGTGGAAGTGGTTGTTATGATGCCTGTGATTCACTGTGCTCTGGGAGGATAAAACCGAGACGGGATGATGCAAACAAGATGTTTTATGACCAATCTGTTGTATTAGTGGGATGTACATAAACATTCCAGGATTTTGGGATCAAGTGGAGGATTTTGTTTCAAAGGGGTAGCGGTCTGCTTTGTGTCCTGGTGGCATTATGCCCCCCCGGGGGACAGAGGGCAAAAGATTGGAGGAATCCCTTCAGCTCTAAACTTGATTGTTGGTGCGTATGTTTGAGTCAGCGTTTCAGAATAGTGCAGAGGAGGGTACCCCCACTTGTGTTTTCTTTTGTCTTAAGGGACAAAGTGAAGCATGGCCCTGCCCTGAATAAGACAGAGCAGATGTTTTAGCTGGAGTTTACGCTGAGTCAGCATCCCAACAAGGCTGGTTTAACCAGAGCTTAAAGGTTGGAACCCAATACATATTTAGTCTCAGTCTAGTGGGTACCCGTATATTCCAACTTGTTCTTTCAGGATCTATTTTATTAGGTACGCCTTGCTAGTACCGGTTTGGGACCCCCTTTTGCAAACAGAGCTGCCTTAATTAATTTTTGTATAGATTTAGCTGTGGACCAAAAATATATCGCAGTTAGAAGTCCATATTGACATGATGGCGTTCTAAAAATTCCCCAAAAAGAAGAAAGATCAGGACCTGGATGACTGAGACTCTTCACCAGCACATGATGGCATTACACAGTTGCTGCAGATTTGTGGCCAGCACGTCTCCTCCCACCTATCCTAAAGTGGCCACAGAGTTTATATCTCCTGGCTCGCGGCCAGTTGCTGACATGCAAAGATCTTTATCAGGGAATGTTTCAATATCGGAATGGCCATGGGAATGAAAGAAGGAGGGCGTCCAAAACCAGCATAGGAACCAAACAGTGTTTTTGAAACATTTATCTTTGGCAAAAGAATTAACGAGTAAATAATGCATGAAACTCAAAGCACTCTGCTTTTTGGTTGTTTTTGCGGCTGTTTAAAAAAAATGGTGTAGTGAGAGCAAGATGAATGGAGATGAGGGATGGGGAGGGGGGGGATTAACCTAAACACGCTTTTAACACAGTCAGGGTTTTGGCAGCAGTCAAAGTGAATGTACCTGAGAGGCGTGATGTATTGATCAGGTGAAACTTTAGCGAGATACCTTCTGATGATGACTATGATGATGATGATGAAGGCGACGATGAAAGAAGCCAATCTGAAATCAGAACCAGAACAGGTGTGTTCTTGGATGTGTGGACAAAGGGTCCTGAGTATTCCTGGGATCATCAACCTGCTAGTTTTGAGCGTAGGTCGATCAAAGGTCGTTTGGACATGTTCTGTCCTCAGATCACTTTTCTAGGTCTTTGCTTGTATTTATGGCCGTTGAAAGCGATAAAGAACCAAAAACACGAGAAAATGGATTCATGTTTAATGGTGTCAGTAAAGAGTTATTTGGTTTAAGAAATATCTTGGCTCCTTCAGGGCTCGTTTGCAACTTCTGAATCAACATGAGATAGTGCGACTTGTTATGAGGGGTGTTCTTTCTTTTTTTGTTGGCTAAATTTTACAACCTGTGTATATCATCTCCTCTGGCTCCACAGACTAAAACAGGATAATTGGAAACACGATAACACAAAGTCAACGTCCTAAATCACAAAATTTACTACCATTGTAAAAATGCCTTCGCCAATCAGGCACAAATGATTTTTATTTGTGCTAGAGAACAGAGAAAGTCTTCATGGCACTTTGTTTCTTTTTGTTCGGCCAATTCTTCGCTCCGGCCTGGAACAGGAATTGGTTCAAACTGGTTTTGTCATAAACATTTCCCCAAAGCCGGGCCTTATTGTGTCTCCCAGTTTGTTGGTGGGAGTTGCAAAGCAAAGGATGCGAGGGAGGGTGTGATTGGTTGCAGGTGTTGAGCGGTGGTGCAGAAACAGAGTCATGTTTGGGGTAGAGATGGGAAGTTTCTAGGTCATGAGTTCATCTAAAACAAGCCTGTGTTTTACAGAATCACATGCTGATGGTATTTTATGTGCTGGTGCATTGAACAGTATCTCCAAATAAGTTCAAAAGGAATTGCCTCATCTTTTCGCCTCTGAAAGGAACAAAAGCAAAACAAGACTTTACTTTCTGGTTTTATTCACTTACATCTGCACGAAGCAGAATATTATTGAAAAGTTCATTTGTTTCAATAATTTAGCTTAAAACTAAAACTCTTTTCATGCATTTCATGCATCTATTTCTGATAATTTTGATAATTGTAAAGTTGGCCCTCTTAAACCCAAAATTCAGTTTTTCTCTCCGCTCAGCTTTTATATTATTATGTTTAGATAAACACTGAAATATTTCATATCATCTATATAATATAAAAGTTTCCTTTTTCTAATTACTGTATACATTTTTCATGATATTGTGATTTATTGAGATGTGCTTGTATTTTAATTTCTGCAGTTTTTGATTGTTATCACAGTTTGTTTTTCCATCCAGTCATGCTGCTGAGACTTAGCTAAAGTCAGATAAAGCCCCCAGCTTAGGAGGTAAAATAAAGGATATAATTAACAAAGAAATGTAATGATTGCATTGTGGGCTAATTGAAACAGGCCCATACAGAACGAGCTCTTGGAAGGTTTGTGGTATATGTCCATCTCCACAGTCAGGTTTCAGCCAGGCCTCAGTCTGTCTCCCGCTAACCTACCCACCCGGAGCTGGTGTTTGTGCTTTTAACATCTGTCCATGGTTTGCTTAGCAGATGTTGTTGACTGCTGCTAAATGGGGAGGAAGTTTCAAGCACCTCAAACTCCAAATGTTTTTTTTCCCCTGTTTTGGGTTAGTATTTCCGAGATCTAAAAGAAGAGGCGGTATTACTTGGGGAGTGATGAAAACCACATTTATGTGTTTCTTTTACCTCTTTAGAGTGTATGTTATTTTTTTTGTTTGTGTTATCTATTTAGAAGGTCAGGTTTCAGAACACATTAAACTAGGGATGCACCAGCGACAGATTCACAGGTCCACGATTAAAAGCAGGGAACTCACTTTCTGTTGAGGAACAGCTGAGCGTAAATGTAGGAGCTGCTGTCACCTTACAGCAGTCCATCCATCAACGAAACTGAGTAACATGCAGCTGCATTGCTTTGGGTCTGTGCGTCAGAAAAAGGAGTATTCACACGTACTAATGATTCAGGCAAGGCAAGTTTATTTGCATAGGTCATTTCAGTAACAAGACAACTCAAAGTACTGTCCATAAACAGAACAGAAGAAACGAAAATGTACAGGAAAGTACATTACAGTGGAATAAAAGAGGTAGAGAAGTTGGACTACAAGCTTGATTTAATAATGTTTGCGTTAATTACAATTCAACACTGGACTTCCCTAGGTCCTTGTATTTGCCTACTATAAGTCACTTAGACTCCCAGAGTAGTCATGCACAAGCTCCTATCATTCATATTTTACAACTGTTGTTTTAAGGGAAATCAGAAAATTTAAGCTTTAAGCCTCATTGACAACCAGCCTGAGACATGTCAATAATCTGCTGGGTTGTTTTCCTTCAAATATTGGACTATAAGTGTTTTTTTTTGTTTTGTTTCTGTGCCCTTGCATCAATAGTATTACTGTATTTAATTACTTTTCTGGGGGACTTATTAAAAGCATTACGGCATAAGTAAAAGATTCTCTTTCCCCCTCTTTCTGTCTCCAGACAATGCCTCCAGAGAATTTCCAATTCCAATTCTTCAGAGGTCTTTTCTCCCTTTGCTGTGGTTTGATTTCCATTTACTGCAGCTAATCTGATCTACGTTTAAGCCTTGCAGCACAATGGTTACCAACCAACTGATCTCTAATTGAGAAGGGCAGCAGCAAAGCATTTAAGATCTGCTGACCGATCAATTTATTTTCACAAACTGAGTCCACTGCCTCAGGTCTAAAGTATTAGGTTACAATGAAAGCAACTCATTCTCAGCCTTAATGAAACGTTGAGCCAGTGGGCAGGATTTTAGAGATGCCGTCACAGAGCAGGTTCAGGTTAAAGTAATCTTTTAATTTCATCAACATGTTTGTTCTGGGGAAGAAGAAAAAAATCACGAGTAAGAGTAGCCAAGGCAGAGTTTTTCGAAGAAGCTGAAGAAGATGCCAAAGAGGCCTTCAAACATCATAGTTTTGAAGTTTATTTTCATTTGTAAAACATTTAGAAAACCATGCATAATTTCCCCTCTTTTATTTTTAGAAAAAAAAATATTACTTTTTGTTCATGTGTTAAAATAAAGTAAATAAATATACTTAGGTGTGAAGGTACAGTGTGACTTTAAACTGAACAGGTTCATTGGGTATTAATATGTTTGGAGGACACCATATACAGTTTAAGAGATTAAGTTTATAGTAAAGAAATGCTGAAACTTTTATAGTCAACTCACCCAAAGCATGAACTCCACCAACACTGGACCGTAGCGTCCGGATCACAAACAGGCCAAGAAAGACGACAGTATTATGCTCTATGCAGGTATTGAAGGAGACGGGTTACAGCATTAAGTAACTTTAATGCTCAGAGAGGCTCCTTATAACAGCTGCTCCCCTTTTTGTTTAATGCATTTGTTTTGCTATCGATCATTTTGTTGTTGATGAAACCTAATCTACAAGCAGGATCATCTTGGCCTTCATTAGACCTTTTTGATGCAACATTGTAATTATTTCTGTTGTCGCATGAGTGCTAACGAGCTCAATGGTGATTATGTCCTATTAGCAGCAATAGGCAATTATCATTAGCTTTCACAGAATCACCCAACCAGGTCTTTTTATATGAACTTCAGTTTAATCATATAGTCACAGTAATCAAAACGTGACTTTTTTTTTTTTTTTTTAGGCTAAAAACGTCAACCTAAGGTGGTTTGCGTCCTTTTTTTTTTATTATTCTAATATTGTTTTCATCTTACTCTGATTTTTAATGCCAAGTTTGACAGCCTCACACCCAAACAGTGAAGACAGGTTGTTTCTGTTAGGGAGAGATTCTTGGACAGGATGCGGAGCCGAGCGGTTCCTGTGCAATCCCTGCGCAGATCTCACACGCCGTTCCAACTCTGTGAAGGCTTCACTGAACCTCTGTGTGTTGCTCCTCGCAGCTGAGAATGCAAACTGCTCTCAAAAGGAGGATGAAACTCTAATTGAGTGAGACAAGTGTTTACAATCTCGACTCTCAACCACAGCGTCCCCCCCCCCCCCCCCCTTAAAAAAAAGAAAAAAAAAAAGAAAACTCCAGTAATTGTACTCTTAGATATACCATTTGGACTGTAGAGAAACAGTCCTACAGAGGGATTAGAAGGAGATGAGAACTTGGCAGGAGCCGCTTTTGTTGCCTAATACAAGAGTGTGACAGAGCAGAGATAACGATGCATCTCTGTGGATCTCTGCCATGGCCAAACGTCTAAGCAGCTGGTTTCTCACCCTTTCAGTGACCGGTCCTACTGATCACTCATTGCACTGGTTTTGCACAATGCTCTTTTTCTAATAATTGCGGCCACATTTTATTATTTTAAATTTTTTTTTAAAGTAGAAGTTTTCATTTAAATGCTGGGAGATTTTTTTTTTTTTTTTTTAAAACTACTAATCTCCTTTTACAAATCATGCATAGTTTCTGCGTCAAAAACGGTTAAAGCGGCGAGGCGAAGCCAGACTGTCTGCTTGCAGCTGTTTCTGCTAATGCAACGCAAAGCGGCTGTTGGCAGACACGAGAGGGACTGATACTCGCCTAGAACTCTTGGCTAGAGCGCCATTGCGAGTATTTCTCAACATGCGAAATTACTCCTTAAATGTTTCATTGCTGTTCACACTAATTCCACCAGGGTAGCGGTCCAAAAAGTTCTGCTTTATATAGGTCACCGAACTC
This sequence comes from Fundulus heteroclitus, assembly GCF_011125445.2. Lineage (NCBI taxonomy): Eukaryota > Metazoa > Chordata > Actinopteri > Cyprinodontiformes > Fundulidae > Fundulus > Fundulus heteroclitus. The sequence continues at coordinate 23,116,332 of NC_046362.1, read as the reverse complement.
TGCGACTCGTTTGACCCAGACGTAACCGTCCTCAGCTTCACCCGGTTGCCTCCAAACCCGGTGGGTCCCTTCAAGTTTCCTTGCGGTTCGACCCGATGAGTCAGACAGGCTTGCTTGCGCTAATGGCTTCCATCAGGCGGACTGGGGCTGGCACCTCGTGGTGATGAGGCAGCAGAATTTGCGGCGGCGTTGGCAAAGTGTCACCCCGGTGGATTCAAACCGAACCTTTTGAGGCCCGTCATCACCTCAGAACTTCAAAGCGGCCCGTTGGCCAAGGGGGGCTGTGAGACGGTGTGGGACACAGAGATTAAGGCAACAGATATCATCTGCAGTTGAGGTTGAGGCTGTTTTTTTTTTTCTTTTTCTGCGGGCTCATCTTTAAATTTTTACAGTCTTGTCCGAGGTCAGTCCCAGAACCGGAGACCCCACAAAACACAATACACATGAAACCTATGAGATTTAGGATTTTAGTAAAGGGCTTGTGTTTTAATTTGAGGGTCTGAAATTTTAAATATAAGAATACAAATGAGATCATGTCTTTGGCTCATGCACGAACGCTCCACTTCAAACAGAAACGACTCCCATTATTGCTGCGAGGCTCGGGGGGCCGCAGTAGAGACGCGCAGTGTTGTCTCCGTCCTCAGGCTAATTAAAGTGATTGTGCGACGACGCAGAGCCGACTGGATACTTCTCTCCATCCGTCTTTCTGTGTGTGTTCCGTTGACAGCGTGATTGCGTTTTAATTTGTGTGTCTGTTGTCACATAAAAGTTATGCGGTTTAAATCACCAGCAGTACTAAGCTGATCTGAGAGCAGCTCTGCATATACGTTTTTAGATCCTGCCTAAAAGAATAGCTGGAGGAAAAAAAACGCTGAAATGCCTTGAAAGAAACCCCGCTACACACCACTATTCTGTAATTAGTGCACCAAAACCACACCGCTTTCAATGCTGGTATCTGGTTTTCTACACCAGGGGAGATAAAGATTGTCTTGCAGTGTCCCGCTAAGGATCTTCTGCCAAGTCATTTAATTTCAATTTTCTAAATCTGCTTTAACCAGTGTGTTCCCATTTTCAGTTTAAATAGAACACAGTGTTCAAAAACATGAAAACCTTAGTCAAATTGAATAAAAAGCTCCTCTGTAATCTTGGTTAAAAAAGTTCTGTATATAATCTGATGTTTATGAATGAGGAAAATGGGGCAAAGTGTTTATGCCATGTATACAACTGCATAAATCTTTTATCGGTGCAGACTTTTTTTTTTATGCATTTGCATAATCTTGCGAGTCAAACGTTGAACTCTTTACTCTTTCACCTCTAGCTGCTGTTATGGATTTACAGTACACAATGCAACATTTATTTCAGTCCTTTTTAACTTGACTCTCAAACTTTTCCTCTGAAAAAAAAAAACATACAGATTCACTGGACTTGACTGGACTGGTTTTGATATTTTGAATTAGGGTTTTGCGGAGAGGTTGTCGGTTGTGATTATCTCACTCGCATTATATAACTCCTTTAAATGACCTCAGCGTAGATAAAGACAAAGAAGTTCAGTCCACTTCGGCTCAAATGACGGTCAGGAAGGGGTGCAGACCAAAGCAGATTTCTGCCATGTAGAAACAACTCCAGTCTCAGAAATGTCAGAACAATACATGGAAATGCTATTTTATAAACCATTACACCGCTGTCACATTTGGCCTAGTTATTGGTATAAAAGTCTACAGTTGTTTTATTTGCAATGAAAACTCTGGTTGGATGCTTTAAAGGACCTTCCTATATCAAACGTATACAACTAAACAGAGTGTGTTTTCTGTTACTGTATCTATCACATTTGTAACGGTTTGTTTTAAAAAAAAGGATTCATTATTTTGTGGCCATTTCCTACTCTCCAGTTTTTCTAAAGTTCTAACCTGGTGATCCTCTTTTTTTTGTTTTTTAGCTTATTCAGAATAACCTTCAAAAGAGTCTATTTACTGGCATTCAGAATATGTTTTCTACATTTTGTGGTTGAATTTAAATGAACCTGTCTTCACAAGGAAATGTTTATGAGAAAAAAATATTTTCCTCCCGGTTTACACTTTTGTCCCTCTCTGCACCACTGGTTAGTCTACTAGTACAGTAAAAGACTGCAGATTATAGGACAAAGGAAAAGTGTACAAATGAAATCCAGCTAAAAAAAAAAAAAGTACAGCATATCATAGAAATCAGGATAATTGATTGTCATTTCGTGATAAAATTTAATTAAATTTGAAATAATTTGAGATACAAGCAGTCTGCAACTTTGCAAACTGTAGTATTGCAGTAAAGGTTCTGATTGGATATGCTGTGCACATGAACTGTAATTGACCCTTCTGCCTTCCTGTCCCTTCATGACTGCCCTAGGTACTTCGCGGAGCTCAGTTGATAGCCGTTGCTTCAGCCGACGGAGGAGCCACAGCAGTGGAGGGATCTGCTCTCCCACCTGATATCCAAGTGCAATACGTGCAGCTCGCTCCTGTTTCAGATCACACAGCAGCTGTGCAGGTAAAACACCACAAAACACACTCCTTTGGGCTCTGACATGCATGTTCACAGCTTTTGTTTTGTAGGGAAGCCTTCCGAGTTCAAAAGATGGAACAGATAGTCATTAATGTAAAACATTTGTTGTTTATCTTTCTTTCAGTCCATTGTTGTGTTTCTTTAAATCCAATGTATACTTCCGGCGAAATTCCACTCTACCTTTAAGGGATTTACTATTCTGCTAAATAATGGAGCCCCAGTGTTGTTGTGCTACCACTGTAATATTTGTGCTTGTACGTACCAAAGATTTAGTTTACACACATCCAAGCAAAGGTTGATTCATTATCAGGTTTTTTTCCCTTGTCTGATATCTTATTAACCTAATATTGACACAGTACACATATTTTATATGTGTTTCAATGTTTCAGAGGAAAACTACTACTGAAATGACATGAGCCAAAATTTAAGTGATCATGGCAGGTGGACAACCAGTAATTAAACTTAAAGAAGTACTCGGTCTCATGGTGTAATACAAAGAAAAGAGCAGTAGTTAGTAAAATGCCTAAAATCCCTCTATAATTCAACTGATTTAGCAACAGCCACGTTTTGGATCAGGATGGTGTGCAGGCACAGGGAGGAGGGGGGGTGGTTGCCTTTGAAGTGGTTGTTTAAACTCTGCAAGAGATTTCAGGCAACATTGCAATCCCATTGTTCTTTCTTCTTTTTATTCTCCTACATACGTGAAGGATAGCGTTTCAGTTTTCTTGTTGCCGCTTCCTCGTTCTCTATAAATGTGAGCTCAGATGGACACTTTCAAGTTCCCAAATGACGAAGGTGTCTGTTTTTTGTTCGTGTATAAGCAAGCGAAAAACGGTAGATGATTTATGACTGTTTAGAAAGGCCTTTTTGGTCCTGATTATGATCTCCATGCAGACCCAGATAGTATTGAGCTCCTTTTTAATAAATACAGACCCAGGAATACAGAAATGTCCCGACCAACCAGGGTGCAAATAAGAACTTCCCTTGTGAAGTCCTCGCCTCGTCAATATGATCCTTTTTTTTTTTGTTGTCCTTCTGTTGTCAACAGTTGGCTAGGTTATGGGTTCCTTGATTATGTGAGTGGGAGACGGATGTATTGATTGTGCTTTTTGGCTGTGGATCACTGAAAAAGTTAACTGTTTTTGAAAGGCGGTGTATACGTTATTGAGAAGACACTTCAAGGTTAAGACATCCCTGAGGCTTTTCCCGTTTTGTCACGTTACAACCACAGGCTTCAATTTATTTTATTGGAATGTTGTGTGATAGGTCGACACATGGTGGTGCACAAATGTGAATCAGAAGGAATGCCACATTTTTTTATTTTCTTTTTTTCATTCAGATGCATTTAATCAGACGCTGGTAATTAAATTCAGGGCAAAGTGCTTGCCTTCAGAAGGAAATAAGGTCCACCTGTGTGTAATGCTATTTAAACCCCCAGTAAAAGTTGAAAACAATTTTTTAAAGCTTTAAGCATGTCAGAAAGCACATTTCAAAACCTCATCCAAAATGGAAACACCAAACCTGCCAATGCCTGGCCGTCCAACTAAACTGACAGGCTGGGGGAATTCACTAATTAATCTGGAGGAGGTGCAGAGATCAATAGCTCTGGTGAGAGAAAACTAACTCATGCGACGGGGGCACAGGAGTTCGTCCTGTAACTGGTGGGTTGCCAGTTTGATCCCCTGCTCCGACCGTCTCAGTCGTTGTGTCACCTGCATTTCCTGCTGCCGGTGGTCAGAAGGCCCTGTGGCGCCGATGTACGGCAGCCTCGCTTCTGTCAGCCTGCCTGTCAGGCTACTAACGTAGCTCACCACCATTAGGGTGTGAATGGGAGAATGATTGACTGTGTGTGAATCTTTGACGTCGTCGGCCTTGATAAATTGTTATACAAGTACAAGCCACTATTAGCTGTGCACTACACAGATGTGGCCTTTTGTTCAGGAGTGGTGAGAAGAACGGCATTGCTGAAAGAAACCGTATTAGAAAGTAGGGCTGGACGATATAGAAAAAAAACATATTGATAAAATATAAATCATATTGGATCGATATAGATAATTATCAGCAAATTCAAAACCTATATTTTAAGTGCATCCCTAGCCATTTTATGCTGTTGCTTAATGACCTATTTTAGATAAAGAACACATAGACACTGAATTCAAACTCAGCCCTTTATTCAACCAACTTTTTACCAAAACTGCAAGTTTAAAGAAAAAAAAGAATGTGTGCTCTCTGAACTCTTTGAAGGAGGTGTAGCGTTCTTGGGTCTGCGTTTGTGATTGGTCGGGAGGATGTAATGACTGTAATATTAACCTACATGATAGGCTAGAATGGAAAAGGAAGGAAAACTGTTATTCCATTTAACTTTTTATAGACCTTTTTTATTTATATATATATATATATATATATATATATATATATATATATATATATATATATATATATATATATATATATATATATATATATATATATCCATCTTACAGGCAGTGTGAAACAAGCCCTGGATTGGGTAGCAAATGTGGAAGAAGGTACTTTGATTACACTGCATATCTCCCTGACCAAACTATCCCTATGGTAAAACATAGTGGGGAGAGCAACATGCGGTGGGATGGTTTTCTTCAGCAAGGACAGAGAAGCTGGGCAGAGTTGAACAGTTACAGGAGCAAATGCAGGACACTCCTAGAAGAAAACTTGTTAGTAAGTGTAAAATCCTTCAGATATGGGCAGAGATTGACCTTCCTGCAAGACAACAACCACAGTACAGCCAGAGCTGCAATAAAATAGTTTAGATCGAAGCATGTCTTTGTGTTGCAACAGCCCAGTCAAAATCCAGACCTAAATCCAATTCAGGATCTTTATGCAAATCTGGAAAAATAATCTCCATGGATGCCATTCATGCAACCTGACTGAGCTTGAGCTGTTTTGCAAAGAAGAATGGGCCATGGTTTCAGTCTGTGGCTGGGAAAGCTAGTAGAGACATACTCCAAATGACATGCAGCTGTAATTGCAAAGTAATGACTCAACAGGGCTTAAAGGAGAAATAAAACACAGTTTTCAGATTTTCCTTTTGTAAAAAAAATTTATATCTTTTTCTCCCACTTCACAATTACGAACTATTTTTATGTTGGTCTCTAGGACATAAAACCCCAATAAAATACACTCAAATGTGTGGTTGTACCGTTCCTATGAATGCTTTTGCAAGGCACGGTACAGGGATCTGTGTTCCAACATGTCTGCTCCATGAAGTTTGGCACTGTCTTCAATCAAACAGTTTGTTTGCATAAAAAGATCTTTATTTTTCTCAGTTGGATTGGGCACAGATCTGAACAGAAATGGACTGATCATTCATCAGCGTGTGTTTCAGCGCAAGCGTGGGGCTCAGCACAGGCCATGTGTTTGCTGATAGATGTACAACACTTGATTGCAAAGTGTTTATTGACCAAACAAAATATGACCTTGCTGGAATTGGACCCAGGGCTGTAACAGTTGTTATCAAAATCAGGCCAACATGATTTAGTTTTTTTGGGTGGACTTGATAAACAAGTAGCAAACGGATGAGCAGACTGCGACCGTTGGAAGGTGGACGGATTCGCCCACCGGGTGCAGGGCGTGTTGTTATCGCACGTAGGTTTGGATATCCTGCAGCGGGCTCGTTGTTGGTCAAAGTTCAGAGGAAGGTTAGCGCTGTTCCTTAGTTCACCCTTTTGAGTCAGGTTAAATCAAGAGACAGGCTCTCATCAGTTTCCAGACATGTGGTTGCATTTATACAACATGCTGAAAAATTACTCACTCTGATGTGTTTGTCTCTGCATTTTCCTTTCTTTTTATTTAATTGTTTCCATTACACAGATGAGAAAAGAGCTTACACAGAGTTTTTTTTTTTTTTTTTTTTTTGCAATCCAAGGGCCCTTTTGCAATCTAGGGATTTTATCTGGCTAGGTTTACACTCAGGGTTTATTATCAACTTCACTAGGGGGAAAAAAAGGGAATCGTAAAAATGTGTTTAAAAGGGGGGAAAACAACCTGTGCTGTTTAATTAGAACCATTTCTTCATCTTGTGGAGATTGACACCTCTTCCCGGAGCCCGACTGAGCCAGCCAAGCCCATTTGGCTCATTCTCTTTAGCCAAACTGTTACTTTAGATGCAATTATATGGAGGCACTTCACACCGATTTACCTCCTACATAAAACACAGAACAATTTACACATATTGATACCTTTAACAATCTGCTCATCTCCTCTCACCAGTGACACCGCTGGTTTATCTTCTAATCGTAGGTATTCCTCGGTGGATGGCATGAAGGTTGACAGAATAGAGAATGTAGATGCGTATCTTTATATAATAATATTGTTCGCCAGTAAGCTCTGATATCTTTGCTAACCTCAGAAACCTATAAACCAAATTTATGATAAACATTTTAACGATCTAGCGCCACGCTTCAGCGCCACGCAATTCGTTCTCATTTGTGGCAATTATTTTCCGAGTTTATTTTTTTACATAGTGCAAACACAGTAATCATCATTTCACGAACAAGGACAACATCTGTTCTTCGAAACATAAGTTTCGGGTTCCCGAGTCGTCGTATTTAGTGTTTTGCTACGGTGCAGCTGGGCTGCAGTCATAGCTGCTGCGTAGGGACATCATGCTGGAAAAGGAGGGAGGATTAAATGCTGCAGGTGTCTTTGAGGAAACCTTTGGCAAGTGCTCAAGGAAGGAGTGAGTCACTCTACACGGTCATCATCCAGGACTGAGTCATGGACCTTCATTTTTCTTATTTAAAAAAATCCTAAAACATAAAAAACAGACATGAACTTGCCCAATCGGGCTTTAAGCATGAGCTAGCCCAAAAGCTATGAGATGTTTTTTTTGTTTTGTTTGTTTTTACCTGTCACATTACTTCCTCCCTAATTCTTTTTACCAAATGCTTTTATTGTACATGGCTTTTCTCGTGTTTTTTTTTTTTTGTATTTTTTTTTTTTTTTTACTATTGCTCCACTTGCCTGTGATCTTTTTGAGGTAATTATGCTGAACCATAACATGGTGACATGTTCTGTACTGTTGCTGAACCATGGCTTTTCCCATTTGTAGTAATCTCCAGAGATTACGGGACACACACGTTTCACCTGCGCTGCTACATTTTAAAAGATACAGTTTGTGAGAACGGATACAGATTAGGCTGTATCTGTAGCAAAAAAGTCAAAAAAATCTAAACCCTCTTGTTCAATTTACCAGCCTTTGAGTTGTTGGATGTTGAAATAGATTTGCACCAATCGTAAATTGTAAAGTCGTCAACTACCAATATTCATTTGGCTTTTCAGGATTTCTCCTGTAGAACTATATTATAAGAAGACATAAGAACAAGATTAAAAAGAATACAGGTTTTTTTCTAGCCTTCTCGCTGTGAGGTGGTTATTAATTATATATATTAGAGGCGCAGCCAACTATACCATGTGTCAGAGAGGGCAGGTGCCGCAAAACAGGACTTTAATTTAGTTCTTTCTTAAAAAAAAACAAAAAAAAAAAACACATGCTCTCTGAACTCTTTGAAGCTTGGTGAAGGATCTTATGTGGGTCTGCGTTTGTGATTGGTTGGGAGGATGTAATGACTGTAATATTAATCTACATGATAGGCTAGAATGCTAAAGGAAGGAAATCTGTTCTTCTATTGAAGTTTTTATTGACCCTGTTTTTTTTCCCCCTATTGAACCACACGTCTATCGATCGATTATATAGCTATTGAATTATCGTCCAGCCTTAATTGGAGCTGCTTTGTGTGTATTTTTTCTGACAATAACCTCTCTCATCTTTGGCACGTAGAAACCCACACACTTTTTTTTGTTTTGTGCTAAACAAAAGCTGACACGTGGGCTCGTTTGACAACAGAACACGTGTTTACCACAGCAGCACATGTCTGTGTGCTCATCTGAGATGAACTCATTCCCAGAAAGCGCAGAAAGTTTCTCCACATAATTACATATACGTAAATGTTGCATCCTCCAGGAATCATGTTACATTTCTGTCTGCCACAGGAAACCTTGTTGACTGACGGCGGGTTTTCCAAAGGTCCCCTTGAGCCCACCTTAACCACACTGATTGCATTTTCTTTTTTTTTTATCGTCTTTGATTTGAAGCAGGATGCTCCATAAATAATGTATTAGATGCAAGAAATCCATGTTTTCCTAATCAACAACACTGCCTCTTTCTGTTTTTTTTTTCTTCTTCCCCACTCTTCTTTTACAGGCTGCTGAACTGGCGCCTGCCTTGCAAGCTGAGATGGAGGTTAAAGAAGCCATCCAGGGTGCCATCCACGCAGACAATGGCGAGGTTGTGCAGATTGTCAGCTCGGTGGCCACCTGAGATCCCGTTTGATACGTCGCAGACCTGAACTCTGCCATGCAGCATGGCCCGATGTGTCTCTGTGGAAAAGTCTGACAAAACAGTCAAGCTAGAACGTCTCTTAAGGTCACCGATAAAACAGAGAGAGATGGAGAGAGAGAGAGGGAAATGTTCTCTTCCTCTTTTCTTTTCTTTGCAAACTTTATAATTTTTTTTTTTTTTTTTTTTTTAACGGCAAGCGGTAAACACTGAAACGATGTTTACCGGTAATTTTTAAAAAAGCCGTTGCACTCCAAAGTCAACTGTGGTCATCTTGCGTTTTTATAACCAGAAGGACACGGACTAGTGTGTGACATGCAGGGGGTTCAGTTTTTTGGAAAAATCTAATATGTTTAATAAATGGATATCCTAAAACCCTCAAATCCTAGCTGAGTCCCTGTGGACTTTCCTTTTCTTACTTCCCACAGTGCACAGCAATGGAAAGGAGGATTTAAATAAGGACAGCTACTCATGTTTGTGTTAAACTAGATAGCTTGTCCTTCACCGTAATTCAGTCCACACTATTTCTCCCGGCCGTTAGCTGCACCTTTCTTTTGATTTCTCTGGCTTGTTTCCATATCTTCTCAGCCTCAAGAGTTTTGTTTTACTTGTATTATTTATGTAATTGTTACACAATGTAAAATTTGAGAAGCTTTAATTGTAGAGAAGACCGTACATAGAAGAGACAGGGCCAGGGGTAGACAGAACAAGATGCTTGTGGAGTTGCAGGGAAACCCTAAAGTTGTTTATTTGTCTCAGTTTTGTCTGTACGACAGATCCACTTTTGTGAAATAAAACATGTTTGTGGCCATCATAAAAAAAAAGTGCTTTTATTTTGGTTTCTTTCGCTCTTTGTCGTCCACATTAGCATCAGCTTGCCTTCAAAGTTTGCTTTCATCCCCCGCGGAAAGACAATTGATGTCTCCCCGAGATGATGGTTTGGGTTTGAGGTTGTTGAGGTTTCATGTTGAGCTAATTTATTCACTGTTTTTGAAGTAAATATGAATCATGTCGAGTTCAGTAACCATAAGAATAGGCTACTGTACTGTCGGCACTCCTGGCAGCACAAAACAAAACAAAAATGCAGCAAAATGAGCTCAGAATAGTTTTTTTTATTCAGACTGTAATTTTTATGTTTTCCTCATTATTGTTTAAGAACTATAATTACGCTCATTGAAGCACATTTCTGCTACGTTTGTCTCTGTATGTACAGAGGACGTCTTGTTGCGTTACGAGAGACTCTGCTAATGATGTATATCCCTGCAGTCAGACAGTGCAGAGATAAGAGAGACACTCCAGGACTTTATGTGTTGCTGTGAGCATGTTTCCCATGCTCGGTGTGATGTAATGGTGTATTTTGGATTGAGGATGTGAACCAGGCGACAAAATGAACTTGATAAAACAACATCTTTTGGTCTTGGCTGCCTTCTTTTGTTTCCTTTGAGTCTCGCGTAGCTGTCTCCGACTCCCTTTAAAAGCCCTCTTCACTGCATCTACTTTGTTTTTCCCCCCACTCCCACTGAACTTGAGTTTTCCCCTCGCTCTCCCCTTTGGAAGTCCTGTTAAAGTCCATTTACTCCCTTTTTTTTTTTTTTTTTTTTTAAATTGTACACAAAGCTGGGCTAATATTTCATGGGATGGTCCATGGGGTCTGCTCCTTGCCATAGCCGAGTTCAAATGTTGTCGCCGTGCCAGGACGTCCTCTATTAAATCTTGCACTTGGAAAGGAAGAGACGCAGCTCTTCAGTTTTACAACGCTTGGCCCGGTCCGGGAGCACGACTGGTTACCATGATACAAGGCCCTCTGCTTGGCTGCCTCCAAGAAAACCTGCTGAAAAATAAATAAAAGCAATGAGTGATGGACGGAAAGATGAGGTAGTTTTGGAGAGGAGGGAGCAGAGCGATCGAGCGAGACGAGGCAGGTTATCCTTTCCTTCCTCGTGCAACGTGAACTTTACCTGCGTGTCTTACCCTGCTCAAACTTTTAACAGGGCCGCATGAGTTATCACAGGGTGTGTGTAGACACACGAGTGACCGTGTTTACTGGAGTAGGGAAAATAGATCTAAATAAAATGATTCTTTTATGTCAAACATAGTAAAGATAAAAAGAAAATTCTTTTTCGGTGCAGCAAACCCTTCCAGGGCCCACTGATAAATCTACTGCAGTTAAATGACAAAACCAAAACATACAGAATATCCTTCTTTTTTTTTAATGGCTTCCTGCATGTATATTTAAAGGACTTCCACAGCTGAAACAGTGGGTAATAAAATAAGAGTCTCTTGCAGGAGTTGTCCTTGGAACATATTCTGGACAGATGAACAGAGAGAAAACAAGTTGGTTTTTTTTTACCCTCCCTAGTCATTTTTCTCCTTAGCCTAGGTAAAGCACTTCTGCCATCACTGGTTCATGAGTGGCTAAACACTGGGATGAGATAGTTGTCGGATTTGTCTGCGTGTGGTGCCTCTAGAAGCTTAAACTCCAGCTGCAGGCCAAACCTTGTGAATCTCCACTATACTGTAGAGTCAGTTTTCCTCACAATCCTCTTAACACATGCTCACTTGTTGCTGTCCCTTCTGCACCTTTTTTCCGTCGCACGTTTTCCTTCCACTCAACTTTCCACTATAATGCATGTATACAACACTCGTGAGTGAATGAAATGTATCACTCTTCCTGTTTCTATGATATATGCGTGTTAATCTTTGAATTAATTGCCCAACCAAGTAAAACTTTGACCTGCTAATGAAGATATTAGAAGATACTCGATGAACTATGATACAAGAGAAAGTAACAGCTTTCCAAAAATGTTGCCGTCAACCCAGCATGTTCCATGACGGTCTGAGGTTGAAAGAAAACACAAAGAAAAGCTTCTTCTTTTTTTAACTCCATTCACCCTTTACCTTCTGTAAAGCTTGCTCTCTCTCGCTCTCTAACAGCTTGAATGAATCCTAGGCACAAAGAACTTCACTCAGCAACAGTGTCAGCGCTGAAGAGCGTTGTTGTCAGCATAAAGATAAGAAAGCTTTTCACTGTAAGAAAAGGGACCTGCAGTGTGTCAGATGCACAATAAACTGACTTGGTGTTATGCAAAAATGTACAGAAATCTTTATTCAGACTTTTAGATGATACACTAAAAGGGTAGACTAAAAGAGGATGCAAAAAAAGTCCTAATATGTCCCTTTTCTGGTCCTTTTAAAAAGAATGTTTAAATGGAATAATGCTAAAAGAAGCTACATTTACGCAAATGCAGTTTTCATCAATATTTTTTTCTTCTCTCAACTGACGCAAGCCGTCGTCATTTGTCTTTTTTATGCTTCACTAAATTATTCTCATCTCAACGGCCTCTTAAACAAAAAAAAAAAACTCCCCACAGCTTAAACCCAGAAAAGGTTGAGTCACTCTTGACAGGTTTAGACTTTTGGTGTTTCTTTTTTAAATACTTGTTGTAGCTCCAAATTCCTTTCTTTTTAGTAGGTTTATCCGTTGCTGTCTTGTCTTCTGATTATGCTAGGCAGACCTTTCAGCAACTACTTCAGCAGCAATCATGTTTTACAACTCGCAGCTGACGTTTATTACAGGGGTGAGTGGACGCGAGGTCTCGTCTGAAACAACTATGGTCGTAGATCTGAGCACGGATCCGATCAGCTCATCCGGAATCTCTAAGGCAATGATGGTGCAGGTAGCACCTATAATGGCACCAGTGGATTTCATGGCGACTCGCTAGTTTGAGCATATTTGAAGGAACAATAAAATTAAGGACTTTGCAACTTTGGCATTAGGGAGGGAGCCAGTTCATTTGTTTAGGGGTGTGGATATAAAAATACTGGCAGCTGAGTTCTGGAAATGAGAGTTGATGAATGAGCTTAATCCAGTTTAAACGAGGCAAAGGGTATTTGGAAAAATCAATGGGATAACAAACAAGAATGTGGTTGTACTTAACGATACTCCTGGGTGAAGAAACTGACAAAAACAAGTGCAAATACAAAACTGAGTTGGATACCATTTAATTTTTTTGTATTTCATTAGGCAAGGGGCTTCACATAATGGTTTGAAAGGTATTTTGTATTGACTTAGAGAGGTGTAGTGATGGAACCCAGATGGATGTTTTAAAAAAAAAAAAATGCTTGACCGAAGGATTGAGAGCGAGATGGATGAGTTTGTGCTGAAGAAGCGCCCCCAGCATCAGCACGATGTTTGGTCACTCTGACTAATCCTCTTTAAGCCCTATAGAAAGGGTGAAAAACAAATTTAAATTGCTCTGTTCAATGTTAGAAGCTGTAAACGTATAGAGATTATTCTGTCTTAACTGCTGGTTTAGAAATGCATATACAACTAGAGATTGGACTTGATTAATTAGGTAATCAAAGTTTGCTCTTTAGGTTTTCTATCATGGCAATTTATCAGCAGCATTGGGAAAATAAAGGACAATTTTGCCTTTTCTCCAAGGGTGAGGAGAGGGCAGAAGCGACATATCAGGCTGGCAAATTGACTTTTGGGTGAAATGTGATATTTCAGATCCCAGCATACAAATTTCGCATCGTATGATAGCCCTCAACATGACGTTATTGTCACACTGTGATCTTATCCACTGTTTACCTGAACATGAACGTTGAAAGTATATATTTGAGCCAATTTGTTTCTCACCCTTAGAGCTAGCTGAAACAATGCCCCATTTCTCGTGAAAGGTCATTCAATTAACAAATGTATGTAATAAACCCCAAAACGATTCATACCCATGGCAGATTTGGGTTCAAAGTAATCTTTTAATTTTCCCTAAATGTTTCTTCTGACTGGACGACATGCGACTATCACCAACCTGCTTCTTGGTTGAATGAACACGTTATATATAACTCAACCAGAGCTTTGCATAATTTTCGGCTTAACTTGCCTTTCGCAAAAGATGGAGTAAACAAATCATATTTCGAAAACAAATAATTTTACAAGTACTGAAGTGTTAGCCTATGGGAAGATTTGACTTTACCCATAAATGCGATTTTTTATGCGCTATTTGATTCATGCTTTCACTATTTTCTTCTGTGTTTTGGCTTATTGCAATATATTTTTTATTGTGTCTGACTGGGGTATTTAGTGGATCAGAAATGTATTTACTCCCTGTCATTGCTCTGTTTTTCCACCACATTGTAGTGCTTTGCATCCACGTGTAATGCAGAGCCTGTCAGCAACAATCCACATCATGTATATAAACTCGCTGTGGGTGTTCTGTCCTGATTGGTAACCCTAATGGTCACGCGGCTTTTCTTTAGGCGGACGCGCACGTGCCGCGCACGCTGGCGCGGCCGTGACACCTGGAAAGCGCCCTTTGAGTTATTGGAGCGCTTTTCGTGTAACGCTTGTTTTAATTGAAGCTTCAAAGAGACGGATGGTTATTCACTCAGACAGCGCAGGGAATCCCTCGCCCTGTGAGAAGAAGCAGTAAAAGTCAGAGGAGGGAGTGTGGAGTCCAGCTGAAGAAAGCATGGATGGGAGGAACTCCTTTGCTTTTTTGGGGGGGGAGCAGCAGATATGTGAGAGAAGTGTTTTACAGACATCTATCCAGACAGCCGCTTCAAACTCCTTCCCCGGTCAGCGAGCTCACTCCTCTCCCCCAAAACAAACTGCGAAGTTGGCAGCGCGGATTTTTTTTTTTTTTTTTTTTTTTTTGGTACATTGGTGAGATTTTATCTTCTGTGGTAAGTTGAATTTAACTTGAGCGTGTTTCTGTCTTGTTGAATGATTTGCTGTGCATCGTGTCCTGGATTTGAACCTCCCCACGTGATGAGATGAGGAGGTAACTCAGTCTTGCAGGAAGAGATGGCTTCTGATTTGCTTCCCAGCTGCTCTGCTCGGGCTGTTTACTTCTGTGTTAGAGCTGTTCGGTATGCTGTTTTTTTTATTTTATTTTATTTTATTTTACCCTGGAAGTCACTGCACGTCAAACAGTAATAGTCGTTCAAGGTTCTAGCAGGTGCAACTTGTCCAGGGTAGGGGGGGAAGCATGCAAAGAGTTTCACATTAACTGGATATTAAATTTAGAATTTAAAGATATTACCTGTAGTGTTTTTTTTAACCACTTACAAAAGTATATTGGTACTGAAAGTAAAAACACAACTAGGAGATGAAGTTGGGATTTCTGCTGAGTTGTTTAAAAAAAAAAAATCGAAAGTCTTCCAAAACCCCTCTGAAGACAAACTGCTTTGTGTATATTTAGGCTGATGACGTCACAACAGGCACAACAATGGAAGACAGATGACTTCTGACAGATTTTCTGGGGCATTTTGTCGTCGGGGTTTGGATAAACAAGTTTAAGCCCCAAGTTATGATGGATTTATCGATGAATAGTGAAGATGAAGGATAAACAAATAATTGGTGGGTTACAATCAACGTTTTATAATGCGCCTTTGGAAGTATCACGTTAGAACAGGTTGACGGAAAGGTAATAGCAAAATTCAAATTGACTCACTAAATTTCGTAAAAACGTTTTTGCGCTCGCTTGAGGTTTTTTTTTTTTTTTACTTTTTTCAAAAAACGGTAATTGTGCTAAAGAGGAGATGGAAACACATTTGTCGAATCAGTTCTGATGTAGCGAATGTGCATTTCATAAGCAACAGCGGGTACGTATGGATCGACAAACAGACGTTAGCATTTCTTAGTCTCATCCGTGGAAAAAAAAAGAGAGAACAAATCAGCACATTCATTAAGCTCTCCATTACTGATGTTTGTGGTCCGTGCTGGTTAGCAACCTCTACTTCCTGTTTATTACAGTCGACTTATGACGACACTACGTTGTGCGTCTCCTGGTTAATTTGCTACAAACCAGTGAGTGGAAACACGTCCGATGCGCAGTTTCTTTTTTGCGACATTTTCAAAGTTTGTGTGATAATTTGACAGGATGCACAGCTAATGATTGTCTTCAGGGCTTCTTTGCCCCTCGTCTAATTGGTGCGATGAATAGTCAACGGTTCCAAAGGTATTCATACACCTGGCAGATTTCGATTTCAAGTCATTTTCCTTCAACCAAGAATTTTTTTTTTTCGGATAGGAAATGAGGGAAATACAATTTTTTTTTTTATTACTTCAAACGTTGTCAATCAGGAGGTAAAAAATATTTGTCATTGCTGCAATCAACCCCTTCTTGTAATTGCTAGCCAGCTTTCTGCAAATTTCTTTTGATATTTTGATCATTTATCTTTGGTAAAGAGCTCCAAGTCGAGGCCTTTTTGCTATCAACCATATCTTTAGCTCCTTCCCAAGATTCTCTAAGATTCGAGGGCTCTAGCTGAACCACTGCAAAACACTTCTACTTCTAGTCCCAAGGCACATGTTGGTAATATTAAAACATTATATGAACCCTAGATCTACCAATTAATAAGAATAATTGTGGGCTTAACTGTAAATACTGTATTCTGCTTATATCATCTTGAGTGGTAATGGGATTTACTGGCACAGAGGCACTGCGCATCTTTCCTCTGGTGTTGTTTGGAATGATGGTGATGATACAGGCTGTGCTGCAGGTGCATGCGTGGTGAAGTTAGCAGGTTGAATTTGACCTGGTCATGAACCTTGGTGGAAGTAGCGGGCTATGTTATAGTTCTGCAAGAAATAACGCCAGGACTTAGAAGCTGTCTAATTAGAACGCATCGACCAGATCTCACAGGGTTTATAATAACTTGGCTTGTTCAGTTTGGTGTTCAGTCTGTTGTGTCCTTCATTGAAACTTGATGAAGATTTTAAATCAAACTAAAATACAAACAAGTTGGGCAGAATAGGGATTTAGAGGTTGATTGATAAAATTTTCCTTATGCAACATACAGTGTTCTCTAAATTTTAGATATGTAATCAAAAGCTGATTATAAAACAGCTCATAATATTCTCTCTGCACATGCATATGATAAGATTAATAATACTGATGTTCATATTTACACCCATGTCAGTGGCTCCTATTAACTTATTTAATTCTAATTTTCAACACACTTTAAACAAAAACATTATAGTATTGATTACTATGAAAAATTTGCAAACGACAATCGTGATGCAAAATTTAACAAAAACAACTTTTTTTTTTACTGTTACATGCTTATCACTTAAGATGTTCAAAATTTGAATGATGATGATGATGATAATAATAATAATAATAATAATAATAATAATAATAATAATAATAATAATAATAATAATAACTTACAGAAAAATCCAAATGGACATAAAAGAGATCTGATCAGTTGTCTTATGCCTTTTATGATGTCACATGCAAGCTAGTTTTTGGGAGAGTAAATTTTATCCTGATTAAACAGCAGATTTACATAAAAACAGGAAATCAAAGGGAAAAGCTGATGATGAGATGTCATTTTATGGGGGACCAACTATATTTAAAGTGACTTTGTGGAAAGGCCGGGTGTGAGCTTTAACTGTATGTTGGTATGGGGGATATGACAGCAGTATGAGTGGGTGGTTTATAGTAAATCCTGTTACAGATGACTGGGAGGCTGTACTTATAATTTATGACACACAGTGGCTTAAACATCAAATCTCAATGGCTGATATTATTTAGCATAATCATAGGAATTTGTTCACTGGCTTTTATGGTATGTTTAAGGTTTATGCACAAAAAGTCCTGATTACAAATTTTAATTTAAAGCACTTAAGAGAAATCTAAAGGAATCCATGAGAACTTCATACTACTTTATAATGAATGGAAAGGTTATTTGTAGCCGCTGCTCTTGAACCTAACCCTGAGAAAAAATGTCAATGATATCTTGTGTAGAATCAGAGGAAAAATGTAATTTCTCTTTAAGAAGCCGCGAAAAGTCGTTGGAAGGAAATGACCGCGTCTCGCTATATGTTTTAGTTTACACTTTGTGAGTTTTAACAAAGCAGAATAGCGCTTTGTTTGCAGAGACATTAGGGACCTTGCAAGGTCCTCCAGTCTGGATGCAATCCAGCTCTCGATTCCATGGGAGAACGACTGCTTGTTTGTTAACGCCAGCAAACTCTCATGTGATGAAAGGAAACTCCAAATACATGCTTTTCATTAGGAAGTGCAAGTATTCGGAGAAAGGGCGAGAGAAGCTGTGTTTGATTTACATCATCTTATCTTTTGTTATGGTTCAAAAATATTATCCTGCCAGATGTGGCATGCGGTGCAAGGCTTTGTCTAGAGCCATAAATGGTTCATATCTCGGAGCGTGCTTTGCTCCGGTCTGGCGGTGCCAGGAGGTCAGCCCAAGAAAAACAGGGACTTGGAGGTTCCTGGAGCTGTTCAACACCGGTATCTGACACTGCATCCCACCATCTCTGGTTATATTCACACATCAACCCGTCAGCACTCCCACTGTGTCACCCTGTGTGAGTAAGTACTTTGTGAGAGGGTCACATTAGTTGAGCTTGCTCATGTGTACATTGCAAAGCCAGAGTGTGCTTTACTTTTGCATTTTCATTGTTTATAAATACAGTCTTCTTCATTAGGTGATCTGTCCACCTTCATATTCCTGCATGGAAACAGGAAATCTTCGAAAGTCCCCGTATAGGAACAGAGAAAATGTGCTGTCCTGTTTCAACTACACTGGCTTCCCTTTTAGTTCAGAGTGCAATTCAAGATTCTTTTACAGACTTGGAGCTGTTCACGGGCAGCCACCGTGTTTTATCAGAATCCTTTTGCAGCCATATGTCCCTTGCAGGTCCCTGAGGTCCTGCGATCAAGGCCTGCTGTTGGTCACAGTCAGCATTCGGTTCACTGGCCTTCAGACTCTGCAGCTCCCTTCCTTTGAACTTAATATTGATTGATTCTGTAGGCCAGGGATCATCGACCTTTTAGAAGTTGAGAGCTACTTCATTGGTACTGTGTCATATGAAGGGCTACCTCTACTGACCTCTGAACTGCAAGAGTCAGAGCTCACCTTAACTTTATGCAATATAAACATGTTTTTTTTAAGGCTTTATCACTTTAAATCTATGTATGTACAAGTATGAATAAAAAGGAAGAGCAATTCAATAGAATAACAGTTTAGATGCAGTTCAATGGAGGGTTGTGCTATTTTTTTTTTAACAGGCTTGAGGGCACCACATGTGGTCCTCGAGGGCTACCTGTTGGTGATTCCTGCTGTAGGCCCTTTTCAAAGTTAGTTAAAAACAAACATTTTTACACCAGCTTTGTATATAAATCTTTAGTATTTTTGTATGCATCGTTGGCTCTTGAAGCACTTTGTGATGTTTATATCTTGAAAGGTGCTATTTAGATAAAGGTTTTGCTTACTACCAAACCTTGATCTTAGACACAGTCTGTAGCTGGCTAATCTAGATGCAATTCAGAGGTGCTTTATGAGGCATAAGACATGCTAAACTGTCTCACTAATCAAGTATAGTTAATTCCAATTTGGATTTTCCTTATTTAAGACTAAATTCAATGCAGTTTATTAATATAACGGCAATTAACAACACATGTAATCTCAAGGCACTTTACAAAGTCAATTCTGTTGAATCATACAGACATACTTGTTAAAATGTTTTCTAAGAAAACCCAGCAGATTACATTGAGTTAGTAGTTATGTTTAGATTCACAGAATTCCGTCTTTTAATATATTTAACTGTCATATACAAACAAGGAGAGAAAATGAACACATATACAAACAGATGTAGAAGTGTGTTTTTGTTCAGTGTCTTCTGAGCGCTCCGAATGGAACCATGAATGGTTGAGACGTTGCTGCACTCGCTAATGATCAGCATGGTCAGCAGCACATGCTGTTGGTCTTTCTGCATTACAGTGTGGGAGACATAGGGCACACAGTCGGGGCAGTTTTCCCCAATCTGAATGACATGACCGGTATACATGTTTAAATGGACGCTGTTCGGATTAACTATCGGCATACACCACCCGTCTCATTCGCAATACAATTTGACTCCAATTGACCTTAATCATATCACAATATTCCAATTTCCATGCTCCCTATAGGATGGTATTACATCAAAACAGAACGCCAGGCCAGATGTAGCTACTATGAAGAAAAAAACAAAACAGGGAACATTAAGTTAAAATCTTTATTTATAAGGTCCAACTATAAGCTTTGTCAAAAAGAAACGTTTTAAACATTGTCTTAAGACTAGACATGGGTGTCTGCCTCACAGAACAAAACTGGGAGTTGGTTCCACAGGAGAGGAGCCTGATAGCTAAAGGATCTGCCTCCCATTCTACTTTTAGAGACTCTAGGAACCACCAGCAGACCTGCAGTCTGAGAGCAAAGTGCTCTGTTAGGAACATATGGGGTAATCAGAGCTCTGATATATGATGGAGCTTGATTATTAAGGGCTTTATACACGAGAAGGAGAATTTAAAAGTCTGTCCTGGATTTAAAAGAGAGCCAATAAAGGGGAGCTAAAATGGGAGAAATATGATCTCTCTTTTTAATTTTCACCAGAACTCTTGTGGCAGCATTTTTGGATAACCTGAAGGCTTTTAACTGTATTTTGTGGACTTACTGATTGTAAAAAATTACAATAGTCCAGCCTTGATGTAACAAACGGATGGACTTATTTTTCACCTTGAGATTAAATAACACACACTGATCAAAAATAACAGCAAGTCTCATTTCCAAACCTTTGAGCAATCGTTTAAAATGTCCAATCGGAATCAAATCCTTCAACTTCCAGTCTTTCTGAAGATTGTTCCATGCTGTGGGGGCAGAGTACTGAAAAGCTGTCTTTCCAGCTTCAGTGCGGATACTAGGTACAGACAGAAGCAGAGACTCTTGAGAACGTAGAGAATACAGTCCAGCTGCTCTTGGTTGAATGTACTCACAGAGGTATGAGGGGAGCAGACACAGAATACCCTTATAAATGATCATATACTAGTGAGTGAGTCTACGTGTCTCTAATGCTGGCCAGCCCACACGTATATAAAGTTCACAGTGGTGTGTGCAAGGCTTACAATTTGTGATAAATCGTAGAGAGGCATGGTAAATTGAGTCTAACATTTTTAAAACTTGATCTGGGGCATTAATATAGATTAGGTCACCATAGTCGAGAATGGGTAAAAACGTTGCAGCTACCAGTCTCTTCTTCGACTTAAAAGAGAAACAAAGCCTATTCCTGAAGAAGAAGCCAATTTTCAGTCTGAGTTTTTTAAGCAATTGTTCAACATGAGGTTTAAAATTTAGATTTTCATCAATTACAATTCCTAAATATTTAAAAGATTGAACCCTTTCTATTTCTGACCCATGCAAAGTGATAAGAGGATAGCTATTTTGCAATTTTGTCTTTTTTTCTTGAAAATAGCATAATTTTACTTTTATTTGAATTTAAAAGAAGATCTAATTTTAAAAGCCTGTACTGAACCAAATTAAAAGCAATTTGTAACGTAAAGACACACGCACTAGGGTTTTTTCCAAAACTGTAAAAAATTATGTCATCAGCATAAAAATGGTAGTTAGTGTCTATAAGATCCTGACCAACATTGTTCACATAGATAGTAAATAGTAGAGGCCCCAAAACGGAGCCTTGGGGCACTCCTTTAGTTAGTGACAATGAATTAGAACAAATTTTATCTGATTTGACACATTGAGATCGATCAGTCAGATAATTACTGAACCATCCTACGGCTTGTTTAGAGAGTCCAATTTTGGTCAATCTCTCTTCAAGTAAATTGTGGTTGACAGTGTCGAACGCTTTTGATAAATCAATGAAAAGTGCAGCACAATGATGTTTATTGTCAAGAGCTGCCAAGATATCATTCATCACTTTCAAAGTCGCTGTGATAGTACTATGACCTTTTCTAAGACCTGACTGAAATTTACACAACAGATTATTGGAGTACAGATATTCTTTCAACTGTTCATTGATTAAAGATTCTAAAACCTTTGATAGGATGCAGAGCTTTGATATAGGCCGATAGCTATTTAAAATTGCTGGATCGCCACCTTTGAATAATGGGGTAACAAAAGCAGACTTCCAAATTTTGGGAATTTGCGTAGTGCTCAGACTTAAGTCAAAAAAATGTAAGTCAAGGGTTGAGTTATGTAGTCTGCTGATATTTTTAAAAAGTAGGGATCAATTAGGTCAGGTCCTTGAGATTTTCGAGCATCTAATGATTTCAATGCATTATAGACCTGACACAACTTAAATAGCTGAAAACTGAATTTTGACACATCAGAGTCTGGTTGACTAAGCGGCTTCTTTTTCAAAGACTTCCCGAAAGATCATGTCTGTCTTATTTGAATTTAAAATCAGCAAATTTAAAGTCATTCTGATTTTTAATGTCATGACATACCTGTAATTTACCTAACTGATGGATTCATCAAGAGTCCAGTTTTACTTCAGCTTGAGTTTAAATGCAATTATGCAAAACCATACTTGTTGTGTTTAAGTCAATGATTGTTCTATACATGTCATTACTGACGTGTGTACATCTTTACTTAGTAATATCTGCCAATTGTACCATACAAGAGTTCCTCAGAAAAATCAGTGGGGTCACCTGAGGTTCTCAACATCTTATGGATTCTATCAGAATACATTCTGGACTGTCACTAGGCCATTGCAGAACATTTTATTTTCTTCAGGTGGATCAATTCTTTTTTTTTGATTTGGACTTCCTCTGATGCTGAAAAATCTAGTTGCTCTTTATCTTCAGTTTTTTAACAGACTCCTTAAGGGCTTGGGTCAACATTTACTTTTATTTGAAACTATTCATTGTAGTATTAAATGTAACCACCTTGTTTAAACTCCCAGTTCTATCTGAAGAAAAGGCTTCTATCCTTTAACCCAACACTATAGTCCACACATTTGGAGAATACAGGAGATTTATTCCAGGAGAGGAAGTATGAGCCAGAAATTCCTTCCTTAATATTGCTCTCGGGCTCTTGGCTGCCTCCTTGACTGGCTTTGGTCTTGTACTTTTGTCAGTTTTGGAGAAACATCCAATTTTTATAAGGTCAACATTCTCCCTTGTTTTCTTCAAGTATGCCAAATATAGTTTACTTGGCACATCTGTCATCACACTTTTGAAAGGTAACCTAGTTCTCTTGTTTATCACAATTCTTTTTTTTTTTTGTTTTTAGATCAAATAAACGGTGAAAGGCCAAATGACCCAGTAAAATCAAATATTTTCTTGCGCAAGTCAGATTCTTAACTAATTTGACCAGCTTTTGTATTTTATCAGTACGCCATCACCCTCCTGTGTGCAAAGTATATGTAGGCTCTGCACTAATTAGCAGTTTATTAGATATGCAGGTAACTAAAAGATGTGATTGCACAAGAAACACTTAACAGTCAGATTACCCAGATCAATACCATACTTATTTACACCAATCTAATCTTTTTTATTGCATATATTAATACTCACAAGAAAAATATTTCTAATCACATTTTTTGTAAGTTGTCCTTAAATGTCTTATTTCAGGGGAGTGGTGGCCTGGTGGTTAGAGCATTGTGCTTGCATGCTGGAAGTTCTTGGTTTGAATCCTACAGACTACCACTATGGGTCCCTGAGCAAGACCTTTGGGCTCAGAATAATCCCTGGGCGTCGCACAGCGGCAACCCACTGCTCCCTAAGGGATGGGTTAAATGCAGAAGATAAATTTTATCGGAATGTATGTTGCAATGAGAATAAAGATATTATTATTATTATTATTATTATTATTATTATTATTATTATTATTATTATTATTATTATTTGAGAGCTAAGTGAGATTTCCTGGTTGTATGAAGCAACTTGCTGATTAAAACTGATTTTGACTTTGAAAACGATTGACTGTCACAGACTGTAGAGTTTTTATTTTTTTTTAAATGTATGTTGAGTCACAGTTTTACTATTCATTTGTAATACCTACTTTTGTCTATTGGTAAGAACTATACTTACTGTATTATTTAAATAATTGACTCCAACCTGTTTTTCTGATCTCCACAGCAGTCTCAGTTACTTTCAAGGCTCTTTTTGAAAATTGCCTTGTTATAAGCCTATCCAGGGTTGGATGATCATATTGCTTCACATAGACCAGGCAATGCAATGCAGAAGTGATAAATGTAATTCTCCCTAGTTTAGATGACCAAGTTGACTGAAGTAAGGCCACCCATTCATGTAGTCCAATTAAATGTTTTAAAAGTTAGTTATTTACTCTGCAGAACAACAAGACCTGTACTGTGAAACCATGACACCACATGGAAAATAACACACTAGGATAGAAAAGCCTTATTCCCAATTGTTTGCTTTTTAAGAAGATTCGCAGACATCTGAATGGCATCTGAATGATTTTCTACCCTTAAGACAAGGCGACACAACTTGTAGCTCAGAAAGCAGATTGATGTGAGGCAGAAGTAGAGAGGTTAGAGTTTGGCTTGAGGTAAATTGGTGTCAAGAACAGATCTTTATTTAATGTTATGTTTTTCATTCTTTTTTTAATCTGTGACTTTCATTGATCGCCTTTTATTGGGCCTGTTGGTTGAGCTTGTGGTTATCTTATTGAAGGAGGAAATACAATAGGGGCTTTTGATCAGAGGGAAGATAGCAAGCTTTTTGTACTTCAGTTGTTTACTTCTCGTAAGGAAGACATCACGGTCACATACCTGTGGAATTAAACGTTGAGTAGAGATAGTGGTAGAGTTTTTGACCTGGCTGTTCAATGAGATCATGGACAAGCAAGAACATTCCTGAGGAATTGAGAAGAAGTGTGCTGGTACCAGTTTTCAGGAACAAGGGTAATATGTGTTGAGTTGTAGCAACTACAGAGTAATAAAGTTGATGAGTCATACAATGAAGTTATGGGAAAGAGTAGTGGAAGCCAGACTGAGGTCAGAAGTGAGCATCTGTGAGCAGCAGTATGGTTTCATGCCAAGAAGTACTACAGATGGAGTATTTGCTGTGATGATCTTGATGGTTAAGTACGCTTGGTCAGAGGGAGCTATATTGGGTTTTTGTAGATTTAGAGAAAGCATATGACAGGATGCGAAGAGAGGTGCTGTGGTATTGTGTGAAGCAGTGTGGAGTAGCAGAGAAGTATGTTTGAGTGGTGTAGGTGTAGCTCTAAGATGGTTGTGAGGTGTACTTTAGGTGTGACAGAGTTCAAGGTGGAAGTAGGACTGCTGTAAGGATCAGCTCTGAGCCCCATTTTGTTAGCTGTGGTGATGGACAGGTTGACAGATGAGGTTAGACAGGAATCTCCATGGACTATGGTCTTTGGAGATGACATTAAGATCTGCAGTGAGAGCCATGGAGGAAAATCTAGAGAGATGGAGGTTTACCTTGGAAAGGAGAGGAAGGAAGGTCAGCTATAACAAGACAGACTGTTAATGTCTGTTAATGAGAGGTGGAACTGTGAGGTTACAGGAAACAAAGGAGTATTTTAAGTACTTATGGTCAACAGTCCAGAGCAATTGTGAGTGTAGAATAGAGGTAAAAAAAAATGTCCAAGCAGGTTGGAACATTTAAAGAAAAGTGTCAGATGTGTTTTGTGACAAAAAAAGTAGCAACAATGAAAGGAAATATGTACAAAATGGTGGTGAGACCAGCAACGTCAAATAATTTAGAGACAGTGGGACTGAGACTGAGACAGGAGGCTGAGCTGGAGGCAGCACAGATGAAGATGTTGAGGTTGTCTTTGGGAGTGATGTGGATGGATAAAATCAGGAATTAGTACATCGGAGGGACAAGATTGTTTTAGATGTCATGTTTTTGGTTGAGGAAGGGCCCAAAAAACAGACAAACCTGTGAGTGTAGATTTTTTTTTTTTAATGGGTAAAGAGTGACACGTCGTAAACTCCTACCTCCTGCGCTGTGATTGGTCCAGTAAGTTTTAGATCGGAGAGTCTGAGCCTTTCCTGATCGAAAAGCTGTGTATTGAATACATTTAGCGTAAGTTAGTCTGGCTGGCCAGGCTAGTCTAGAGGAACTGAAGATAAGGAGCTTATTGGGCTTATGATCAAGTGTGCCCTTACCACTACACCACCTCACTTTTTGACAGCATAAACTTTACAGAAACCAACACAATGTTGTATTTTCTCATGCAAGGTTACTCCACCATTAATTACTTGGACCGCACTGATGCAGCATGGAGTTCACAAGATAATTTGTGAGGATTTGCTCTCAAGCATTAGTATAATTTATTATGATTTTGAGAAACATTTTCTCAACAACAAATATAATCACTTCAGTCAGTTGTGTCAGTTAATGATAACCATGATTGCTGTTCTGGTCAGCTTGCACTTGAACATGTATATTCCCATGTTGGCCAACTCCAGTCATCAAAAGTCAGTGTCCTGCATGTTTTAGACATATCACTACTCCAACACAGATGATTCAACTGGCTGAATTATTTGGTTCATGATAGTGACTTATAAGCCAAAAGCTGGACTAGAAGTTCGTTAGCTTCTCTTGACTGATGGCTGTTAATCCTTTGTCTCCCCTTGGCAAACTATGACTTTAGCTAAAGAATATACAGTAAACAAGCAAATATCAGGAAAATGCTATTAGGTCTCCTTAGATTTTATTTCAGGTTGCTCAGATTCACCACAATTAATGGAAGGCGTACAATTAAAAACACTGAAAAAAGCACACTGTACTTGACACGATAGGTGTCACATTAAATTTATATGAATTATCAATGCCTCATACCACTGTCCGACTGTCTATAAAAAATTGTCAGGCAGAGAAATCACAAGTATGTGGCAATAAATAGAAGTTGGGCTGGTGGACTCAAGCAATAGGAAGAGATAAAGGTATTTTTTTCTCTATTCACTTATTAGGATATCAAGGGGATCTTGCTTTGAAGAGAGGATTATGATGGATTTAGATTGTGTGAAAGAATTGATTGAAATTGATTAAATTAAGACTGAAGAGGCACAGTAACAAAGGTTTTGTATTCCAATTTAGCTAAAGTGCAGTATATGACCAGCCAACCATCATAAATCCAATGATGATAGTTTCTTGCTTAACAGCTGAGAGATGTTTGGTAGATACACAATTTTGTTGCAACAAGTTAGCAGTTACAAATCTCTGTGGTTATTAATTTATATATATATTGTAATATATTTTCTAGAAAATAGTTTAGACCTCCACTCAGGGAATCTAACTGTCTTAAGATTCAAGTATGCCTTGCTACTATCTGATAAATTGACTGAGTGGGAGTGACAGTTTGAAATAGTTGTTTTTCATTTACTCCATAGAACTTGCCTAATACAAAGTGTTGGTCTCTGGAGACTAAGTTCTTTATTATTCTTGAAGGTTGTGGCTTTTATGTTTCATTCTGAGTAATTAATATACGTATGCTTTAATATTCCCAAATGGGTAATGGTAGATAGAGGAAGAAAGATTTTAGTTGTAATGATTTTCTTGGCAGAGACAAACAATACGGCCCCAGAAATACAGTTTGCTGTTTCCCACGTGTTAACAGCTTCAGCCTAGCTGAATGAACCCGGTTTGTTGTCCATTTGAACACCCAGGAATCTAATCTGATGACCTCCAACATCTCCACCTGTCCTCCACATATGGAGATATGGTGGTATTCAGCTTATCTCTCTTTTCTTGTTTACATTCGTGATATGAGGTGACTGTTCATACTCCCATCCACCACTTGAACTTCCCACAAGCGCTGAGTCATCAGAGTGTTTGGAGAGGAGAGGACTCAAAAGTTGGCCAGGACGGCTGACGAGTACAATCCCTTGTGCAAACAGCAGCCAGTCTTTGAGGTAGTCATCTTCCATCCCTTGAAGCATTTGATGTATCTATCCAATTACACACACCAGTCATTTTTCTGCTTAATCCTTTGTTTTGTTTCCCCATGATAAGATTATATTCTTTGTTTTTTTTTTCTAGACAATGAATTCTGAAAATGTACAGTAAATATGAGATGACAGCATGGAGTTTAAAGGGTTCAGGTGGGGGGTGAAATTGGTCTATTTTTGAGTGGTGTGAACCTAGGGCTGGTGGATATGGACCAAAATTAATATCTACATATTTTTGGCTAAATGCCGATATACAATATCTATCTCAAACCTTTGATTCAGAGATGCCTTTTATAATTACTTTATAAAAAAAAAAAGATATTATCTCAAATGTCTCACAGGCACATCTTTTTAACAGCTGTAGATAAATGGGGGCTACTTGGTGCCCACAGGAACCATGATGGTGACCCCTGCTATAGTGGATAGAACAAAACTGAGCTGCAGAAAGTTATATTGTGTAATGAGGGACAGCTGACCGTGCCCCTGTCCACAAAGTGGTAGTGACCAGTCCAAGCTCGGTAATCGAGATAACTCTGGAGTGTAAATGGTAAGAAGACTGAACTGAACCGAGCTGGACATAATCGGACCGCGCTAAATGCCTGTTTTTTTTGGCCCGGTTATCTGATAACGAAGAGCGCATGAGCAGACCGCGTCATGCCCTTACAGTCAGCTGACTGTCCGCGGTTTTTTCGGCGTGTCTGGCTGCACGTCCCGATTCACACTCCATTCAGACAAATTTCAGACATTCATAATAATACTAGCTTCCTTACCGTGCCACACGATTTCCAGCGATGATTCTGCTTAGCAGCGTGATGAACCTCAGTGTCTGTAAATCCTTATTAGACGTTCGTTTGTCTCATCCACTTCCCAAAAGCTGACTCTCTCAAGTAAATTCACCAATGGTTGCCTTCTTCCCCTGACTCTCCGCAAACACCGAAATATCACAATATCAAGCATAACATCCTGAATGTTACGGGCGCTGCCGTTTTGATTTGCTTGGTCCCGCCTTAAATCCCAGAGAGTAGCAGTACCGCAGATCATCACTAGGAGGCGAGGAGCAACCAACGAACCAAGATAAGCGTGATGTGTAAACGGTTGTCAGAACGAGGCTCGGCTTGGTTAACTGATCCAAGCTCGGACTGGTCTCGGCTCGGATCGGTTTAACAAGGGTAGTGTAAATGGGGCTATTGACAGCTGGAGATAGGAACCAGCACGCCTCGCAAACCAAGCAGGGATAAGCGTCTAAGAAAATGGATGGATGGATCGATCGGAGAAATAACTCTTGTCTCCTGGTGTCAAAATTCCCACAGTTAAAACCGCTGTGCAATAACACAATCACCCAATCCTCATTCTTACTTGGGAGTGACTTTTTGGGTCCTAAGGAAGTGGTTAGCATTGCACAATACTGCAGAGCAACATCACTGCTAATGCTGAGGTGGATCATATTTGAGAAAATAATAACTTTCAGATGCCATTAATTTCGAAGATGTGCACTACCTTCTAATGGCCGTAGGGGCAAAGTAGGACCCATTTAACATGGTGAATGACCTACATGGTTGCATAGGTAAGAGGATTTATTGGTCAGTGGTGAACTAGTGTTGCATTTTCTAAAACTCAGAATTTATAGCATCTTTGTTTTTATTGTTGGTTCAGACTGTTCTGTGCTCTTTATTTGCAAAGTAGTTCAGAGTTTTTTTTTTTTTGTTGAGGGGGAGAGAGTGAGGGGAGTCATGGTGTTTTGCAGACCTTCCAACTCTGATGAATGTGTCTGCAATCAGTGCCGAGCCTCTTCATTGCAAAAAAGCACCGCTCAGCTCAGCAGTAGTCAACCTAAAAATTAGGTGAGCGTAGTTCTATGCAGCTGTGTCTTGGCATGGCAAGGCTGCAGAGCAATTTGAGAGTGATAGATAACATCAGGAAACGCCCAAAGGCCATGTTGTCACCGATGAGTAACGTGCTGAAGTGAGCGGAGCTGGCAGTGGCTCTCGTAGGGCCCATTGAGAAATTTACATGTGAGAACACAACTCCATATCAGGGTCCGCCAGTTTGTTTCAAGGGCAAAAAAAAAAAAAAAGCATGAGTCAGATTTGTGTGCTCCAGCCAAGTTGATGTGCTCGATGGCTGCAGAGTCTTTTTGTACATCTGCATCTGAAGAGAATGCACTTGATTAAAACTGTATATTTGGGAAATAAGTTGATATATATACAGCACTGATTATAAAAGGTCATGCGGTGATGTTATGTTGCAGCGATAATCTCCGCTATGCCTAATTGTTACCATGATGTTGTCTTGTGCATAAAGACGGCATTCATTTTTGGAGCAATTTGCCACCATCTGGTTCAGCTCTTCTCATTCACATAATCAATGGGTAAAAGATTTTGGTTAAAATGACGCACACTTGTTTTATTTTTTTCTCAGTGTAATTTTTTAAAACCATAACCTCTGTTTTTTTTCTTTTTATAAATACAACCTTAAGTCCAACCATTCTTCGACCTAGTCTTAGGATTTAAACGTTTGCTGGGGCCTGTTTGAGCCACAAAAATGGGGCCAGTCCCCAGAATGTGACTAGCACACACATTCTTAAAGGTCACAGTTAAGATTTCGTGTATGCCGTTATTTTCCTGACCACACTTAAAAACAAGTAAATCACATTTGGTTCAGTTACTCTTCCTCCTTGACTCAACAAAACTCCATTTCCTTATTTAAGGGTGCTATTAAATAGCAATATTTGCTTGAAAAGCTTCAAATTCAGTCAGATGTCATACCAGCAGGCCACAGATGTTTTCTGAGTCACGGAGATTAATCATGTCAAAGATATGCAACACTGCTTCTTTCAGCCCACTTTGGAGAAGTCTTAGTCGGTGAATTTATCGGAGCTCTTTTCTGTCTCGAACTACTTCTGTACCACTTAGAGACCACCCTATTTTAATAACTCAAGGTAAGCCAACGCCCCAGTGATTTACAGGCTTCCATAAAAAAGTTTTGATAAATACACCCTGATATGGAATCAGATGATAATAAATTCCTCTGTCAGGTTGTAATTACTGACCTCATTTATTAAAAGAAGTGGGTCACAATGTTGTTATAGATGTTGTGAAAGGATCAGTTGCTGTCAAACACTTGATAGCAGATGTGAGGCGGAGATGAGTTAGAAGGAGCTGAGCTCCCTCTCTTTGTTTCTTTGGCTCAGAAGCATTCCTGGTTTCTAAGGTGGGGAGTGCTACCTGAAGATTTACTGACAGAAACATGACATTGGAGTCTTGACAAAGTGTGAGTTTTGTGTGTGTTTGAGAATGAATGTCTGCATGGGTCTACATTATTATTTATTTCGTTATACAGACCATGGTGTTATTGGAGGACAAAAAAAAATATGCACAGAGCAAGGGAGTGAGCGCAAAAGTCTTAGTCCAACCCATTTTTTCTTTTAACATTGCTCTTTTTAAAGCAAGAACTTTACTGTGACCATTTAAAGCATCTAGTAATTGTCATGGTTGAGTTTTGGTTTGGCTTTGTTTTTCTGTTACTTTCATTTTTTCATCTCTTTTGGGTTAGGTTTGACTTTATTTATTGTTAGTTTTCAGTCATCAGTTATTTTCTGTCAATTTTCACTTCTCCTCCTCAGCAGTCAGTCACACCTGATATCATTTGCTGGTTAATTAGTCAGACCCTGGTGTCACCTGTCAGTTCTCTATTTAAACCTCCCTCTGTCTTTAGTTCAGCACTGGGCCGTCATCATCACTCCACACCTCTCCATGCCAGTCCCCGTTTGCCTTGGAAGCTTTGTTTTTGCTCCTGTTAAGGTTAGTCCAGTCAGTCACTCTAAAGACTGTTTGTTCTCTGTTTGTCCCTGGAGAGGTTCTGCTCTGTGCCCTGTTGTCTCTCAAGTTCTGCTAACCTGACTAGCCGCCCTGGAGGAGTTCTGCTCTGTGCCCTGTTGTCTCTCAGTTCTGCTAACCTGACTAGCCGCCCTGGAGAAGTTCAGCTCTGAGCCTCGGTGTCTCTCAGTTCTGCTAACCTGACTAGCCGCCCTGGAGAAGTTCAGCTCGGAGCCTCTGTGTCTCTCTAGTTCTGCTAACCTGACTAGCCGCCCTGGAGAAGCTCAGCTCTGAGCCCTGGTGTCTCTCAAGTTCGGCTAACCTGACTAGCCGCCCTGGTGAAGCTCAGCTCTGTGCCCTGGTGTCTTCTATGAACTGCTAACCTGAGTGCTACGAGGCCTACTAGCCGAGCAACACCAAGCAAGGGTGGACTCTCAGTCTCCGGTCCGTCAGCTCCTGCCATCACCTTCTCTCCGTTCCTGTACAACCAGCTCCTCTGGCCTCATCAACCTTGTAATAAATACTCTCAAACTTTTAGTCCCGTGTGTGCATCCTGAGTTTATCGGTAAACAAAATCGTGACAGTAATACTTTTAGGTAAAAAGATAATCTAAGACTCACCTTAGATTATGGTTGTCGCAACACTAAAATGGTTAAACGCGATACAGATACTTAGAAAAATACTAAAGCCTTGAAGCCAGCAGAGGGTTCTTTCTAATAAACATCAGAGAAATATAACCAGTTAGAATATGTTTTCATGGTCTTATTTTGGGCAAAAAGGTCTTATATCCCTATATATCAATATGTTAGTCAAGATAGCACAATGTTAACATATTTGATGGAAGTATTTACCTTGGAGAGGCTGCATATGAGGCTTATGAATTATTTAAGCTGAAAAAAACCCCCATCAACTTAAAAAAACAAACTGCTAAACCTGAGCATAATTTTCGCAGGAGGTACACTAAGTGATTGTCATAGTCTTCACAGATTTGAAACAAACTAGGAGTTCAAACTAAAACTATTGTCTCACTATTAAAAGACAAATGATCACACACACTGGACATGCAGAAGGATCACAGACTACTGGATTTATCAGACCAGTAAAGTAAGCTGAAGACATAAACTCTTGTGGAAACCCTTATGAGAGTGACAGTTTGTAGTACAAAACAGACCAGCAGGGGGCGTTAATAGAAGTCTCAGAAGATGGACAGTCTGTAGTTCTATTCCCCTCCACGATAAAATGAACCAGATGCATTTTAAAGCACATTAGGTTTATCCCACAAGTGAATATGATGTGGATAGTTGGGGCGGGTATTTGTTTCTGCTAATGTTGAGAGTTTAGAAACTTTTTTTTTTTCATGCAAGGTTTGTGGGTTTTGGCAGGACTTTTAAGGTTGGCTTTAATCTTAAAATGTTTATTTTTTTTAATTTTTACATTCAATAATATTATGTTTGGAGTGGATTGTGAAAACAAATATTTAGAGATGATATTACCGAACTTTGTTCAATTTGTTCAAGTTCATTTTATGCCAGAAAGTAAATTATCAGTCCCATTATTTTCATGTGCAATAGGTAAATTGTTTTTTTGTTTTTTTATTTGAGGCCCTTTTAAAAAAATTCATTGGATGAAATCAGGGGTAAAGTCAAGCAAAGATCATGTGGTGTGCCTCCAGCTTTAAAAACAAGAAAACGATTTGATTTTGATTTTTTTTTGCCAAATATGTAATAACTTTTCTCAGTCATAAAATTGTATTCTTGTACCAGCATTTGGACTCAAGTGTATCACAAAGGAAATTTCAGGGAATTGGTCACGGTATGTACAAAAGAAAAAACAAAGGAGATGAACAGTAAGCTCCTTAAAAGATAGGGGGAGCGGTCTAACAAAAATTTAACAGAACCTGAGAGATTCAGGCTCTTTATCTGATCCATCAACTGCTGGCCAAAACTTCATCAGAAACAGACTCGGTGGAAATGTGGGTGTCAAAGAGCTACTCCAAAGTAGGGGAAACACAGAGAAAAGAATGAGTTAGGCCAAATTACACAGGCTGTGAACTGAAAATCTGCAATTCATTTCAAATGTGAAAACTGTAGTTTAAATCATGCGAGGTTGGAGGTAAATCCGTTTACAGCTGCACTTTTTAATAGAGGGAAAAGATATTGCTGAATTTTAGCCAGCTATGTGGAGGATTATGTCAAAATTGATGGTATTAAGAATAAAAAAAATATTAGATTTGTCTCAAAACTACTCAGCTTGATTTTTAAGTTTTATCACTAACACCCTGCCAGTGCAGTAAAAGCATATCTGGACTGAAAATCACAGCGTGTAACAATCTCAGTCATGGATGGCCTCCCCAGAGCCTGGACCTCAACAATTGGTAAAGGACTGTGTGGGATCATCTGGAAAGTTAATGGAACAAAATTCAGCCAACACACAAAAATGTACTTTATAATATGCTTTTGAGTTGGGAGAACTATTCCTGAAGACCACTTAAAGATATTAAAAATGTTTTAAGAGAGGATAGACCAGGTAGACAAATAAAGTTAGTGAAATCTAATATTGATTTTAAATACTCTAGAGCTGCACAAACTGTTTTTGCCTTCTACGCTATTTCTTTTGTATGTTCTTTACATTCGTACTTTATTTTTATGATTAAGTATGACGCTACCTTTGGCTTTATTAGTGTGTGAAAAGGGCCACATAGACACTAAGTAATAATAATATAGTAATATCATCTTTATTGTCATTGAAACATACATTACAATGATATTTGTTCTCTGCTTTTAACCCTTCCCTTTGGGGAGCATTGGGCTGCCATGTGCGGCGCCCAGGGAGCGTTCTGGGGTTAAGGGTCTTGCTCAGAGACCCAGAGTGCAGGTGCTGGGGATCAAACCGGGTACTTGCATCCTTCTCTGAGTGCAAGCGCACTGCTCTAACCACTCGGCCATGGCTGCGGTCAGGATGAGGGAAAGTGATGTGTTGAAACATGGAGTAACAATGGTGAGACCTGGTAGTTTTGCCATGGATCTGACTTCTGAGGTAAAGGATTTTTCACCTGCCTTGTCACTGGAAGATGAGGAAGCCCATGGGGCTGACCCCTGAATTCCACCTGTTCTGTGATTGTTTCATTCATACATGTGCACGTCCGTCCGACGGAGCAACTATGTTATTTTAATTCATGAGAACCATTACACATTCTTCATGACTTCTCCGAACATCACCGTCGGTGGACAAGCTTTCCGTAGTTCACCGTCAAAAATACGGAACATGTCCACTTTTCTGCTCTGTTCTGGTCCGTCGGACTCCAGCCAGGTCAAGCTCCACAGTTGCAATCATATCAAACAGGAAAAAGAACGCAAGCAACATGGCCAATGTAGTCACCCATACTTGATGGAAATAAAAATACGGCAAGCTGTTTTGTTTCCGGCTCCTTTATATCCCTTTTTTTATAATTGCGTAAACTTGTACCTCCTTGCGCATGCTCTCCTTGAGTTCCAAGGAGCAGAGCAACACAGACTAACCGCGGATGCAGTAGGCATTGCTTTTTATGGACTCACGGAGGCAGTCTGGAACAGGGGATGTGGAATTTGGGGGTTGATCCTTTCAGTTCAAGCCGCTGGCTCAAGGTGCTGACTCAGCGATGCCCGAAGTTTCTGAGTGGTAAAGTCATGTTAGCAGCATTATTGCTAACATGTGCTAACGTTCAAAGCATTAACAAACACTAAACACTATCAATCAGTGCTCTCAATTCCAACTCCTGAGTCTAAGTCACTGCGGGCCAGGTGGCCTGTAACTCACTGGGATACTTTTATACCCAAATGCAGGGCTATGGTAACAAAAGCATGTACAGTTTGAACCAATAGGAAAGTTCAACTGCAATAACCACCATTCAACCCTATGAGGGCAGCAGTAAGCTGGTTTTAAGGCAAATATTAGCAGAAGCAAACAAGTTCACATAAAGATGTAAAAAATGCATAGTAACACATCACTCTTAGGCCCAGTATATGCAAAAGTAGATTTTTGGGTGTGTTATATAGGGCTGGTCGCCCGCTACTTCACAACCAGTTATATTGTTGGTATAATGGTATGATTCATCTGAATAATCACAGCTAAATTATCTTAGATGCAAATCCTAACTACACATATTTCGCTATAGGTTAATGATTAATTGATAATTACGCTTTGGAGCGGCTGTACCTTTATACATGGGTATCTCCATTAAGATGCGCACTCTTACCGATAGCCAGGTGCAGCCTGAGCCCAAAAACACTGCACTCTCTTCCATCTATTGAGCTTGGCAGTAGTAATAGCAACAAGGGCCTCTTCCTTGATGTCCCATACAGACAGCATTGCACTTAAGCCTGTTCCGACCATCTTCCTGGTATTAGCTGGAAAATATGCCGTCTGAAGCCAAATTCCTTGATTGTGCACCCAAATAAAACGGATTCTGAGGCTTCCGGTGCCATAAATTTTTGATGTCTCTACTAGCTTTCCACATCTAGAGACGGAAAGTTTTCCCTGTTGTCTTTTGTAAAAGATGTGAACCTCGGTCAGGTCTTTTGGATAAAACAGTAAAAAATCATACCCCAAGCAGGTTCAGATTTAAATATTTGAATTGTATCAACATGTTTTTCTTTCTTGAACCAGAATGTTATGCTGTAGAGTGAGCCGGCCAGGGTCTTGGACTTGAATCTCAAATGGATCTGTGGCAAAAGCTAAATATTAGGCTGATAGGCAGGCAACGTTTCCAACTTCAATGACTAGGAACTAATGGTAAAGCAGGTCAGCAATAGGAAGAAGGGTTTGATTGCCGTAATGCCAAAAGGCTTACCGTTGATGAATTGAGAAGAGTGTAAATACAGATTGACATGCTATTTTGTTAAATGTATATGCAAACAGTTTGTTTCCAATCGGAAAACTTAGTTCCATTTAGTTAAATTCATTATATTTTTAAATTGCCAATTCACAACAAATGATGTCAAAAAAGCCGTTACAATTTAAACAAAGTTTATATTCAGAAATGCAATCAAAATTGTCATGTAGTTAGGTGAAAAATTTGCCATCTAAATTTCAGTTTGATCCTTAAACAATGCATCCATCTTAAAGTTATTATGTCAATTGGTGAAAAGTGTTTGTCTAAGGAAACTGAGCCGACTGCATCGACTCATTGACTTTGCAGAAATTACTCCTCCTGAGCAAACATGTGGCGACAGTGAATAGTTGATTTCATAGAGTTGTTCATGTTCATGTTGAAGCAATCCCTCGCACTAAGCGTACATGTGATGATAGTGCAAAACTTTAACAGGATGAAACCTCCAGCAGAATCTGGCTCAGCATGAGCATCCATCTGCCGTTGCTGACTAGGAGTTTGAGAAGAGAGGGCATACACACGCCAAAAACACAGAAGCACGGGTCCAGGAGTACTTTCTATGTTGAAGAAGAACAAAAGAGTTAAATGAAAGCAGTGCCACCTTTTTAGTGCTTCATCTCCAAGAGAAACACAGTGAAACATATCTGCTCCAAGCCAGAAGTAAAATCTGTTGGATTAAAAAAAAGCCAAATCAAGATATAGTCAGTGGCAGCAAGAGCTCCTTCATCATTGCTTTGTTTAGGAGACAGACAGGGTAACGGGTATCGTCTATAGAAAGAGAACATGAAGTTATTGGCAGCAATATCTCAGTCTATAGTCTCCTCCAAGAAGGTGTCACAGCTAAAAAGAAATGTTGGGCCTTTTATTAAAATAATTTAGAGACTAGATCTTTGTATAATTTGTGGCTTAACTGCAGCTGTCCTGTCAACACTGCCTGATCTGGTGTGTACCTTGTCCCAACCTGACCCTAGGATCAGCATATCCCTTTCATCTATCATTTACCCTCGGCCTCTCAACAGTGCACTTCTTTCCGTTGATCTGACACGTGAAAGATTAAGACCCAAGCATACAACACAGAAAGGAACCATCTTCTAAAATCATTGAATCTGCTATTCACAGTTGATCAGTTTACAGTGTTTAACAACTTAGACTTGTCAGCCAAAATCAGCTCACCGAGGCAATAACTTTTTTGCTAAATAGCAGGTTTATCTAATATTAACTGTATATTAGAGGTACTTCTATGTAACACGATAAGGAATCTGATTGTAGTCTCTAATTATCAAGATTTTAGCTGCGAGACACCCACATCTAATAAATCTGAGCTGTTGCTGAGAGACTGTATTTTGGTTAGACATTAGATCTTGATCCATATTTTCAATAGTTCTACATATCACTTCATCTCTGTCTTCGGTGATTGCTTCCACATGTCATGGCCCTGGTCTCCTATTAGCCACACAGGCTTCTAGCATCTGTGGTTGAGTGAGGGGCTCAGAGTCTCGTACAATGAGCTTAGACAGTCATAGAGTCCCTGTAGATTGAGTAGATTGAGTGGAAGGGACACATAAGCCTCCAGTTAAAGAAGTGGGTGGTGGGATTTTATGAAGACCGTTGAGGGAGGATATGAGTCTGGGCGGACTGAGGAAACGAGGAGATTTGGGCAGACACATCCTTGGATTTGTTTGGAGTTGATGAAAGAGTTTTGAATACTGTGCAGTTAGATGCCTCTGGGTAGAATACTACATCCTAGTGTAAACATCTGCTCCATACAATATAAGAATGATTCGGTATGTAGTAGTGAACTCGGGGAAGATGCCCACAGAGGATTGTTCTGTGTTTTAGTGGGATTATATGTAATAGACCAACACGTACGCTGTAAAAATGGTCCATCTAACCGAGTCTTACAATCTGAGATCTAGCCAAAACGTCATTTTGAACTTGTTTTGAGATTGATGCACTAAACAAGAGCAGATTATGTTGGATTATTCATCTTTTTTTGAGAAAATGCTACGTTACTTAAAATAAGTGCAATGATCTTCCAGTGCAGTAAGACGACTGCACTTGGTAAGACTTCTTGTTTGGAGAATATAAAAAAATATTTAATGAATTCTTACCAACCGCAAATGTCACTGCACTGGCAGATTATTCTTAAAAGAAGATCAATAATCTAACAGAATCTGCTCTTGCTTAGTACATCAATCTCAAAACAAGACCAAAATGACTTTTTGGCCAGATCTAATATTGTACGACTTTGTTAGATGAACAATTTTTGCATTTTATTTATTGTATTCAGTCCCCCTTTAACATCATATCTGTAAATAAACATCACTGTAAGTAACTACCTTCAGATGCAGCAAATCGGTTCTTGTTTAGATCAAAGTATATTCATGTGGTAAAGATGCCTGTGCAAATTCTCAGTTATCGGGTCATCGCAACAGCAAACGGGCTTAAAACGGAGGCAACCGGACTTTCGTTCAGTTCTTTCTGAAGACATTTCGACACCTATCCAAGAGTCTTCATTAATTCTGGTGGTTCGCAGTTCAGCAACCTGCAGTTGGTGCACTGCTGTTTTTAAGGACATGGAGACCCATCCTCCTAGGCACATTCTCAGTCAGATTGCAAATC
Organism: Fundulus heteroclitus; assembly: GCF_011125445.2. Classification (NCBI taxonomy): domain Eukaryota; kingdom Metazoa; phylum Chordata; class Actinopteri; order Cyprinodontiformes; family Fundulidae; genus Fundulus; species Fundulus heteroclitus. The sequence continues at coordinate 23,077,420 of NC_046362.1, read as the reverse complement.
AGTGACCCACCCACCACTATCCTGGGTCGTACTTGGTCACCTGAATCATGACGAGACTGCTGACGTAATATCTTTGGACTGTGTTGGAGGACCGAGCTGTAAACACTGGGGAGTTGGAAGCTCAATCCTCCCCCTCTGTTCATTCATGGCTTTTCTCTTTTGACCAAGATGGCTTCTTTCCCCCCTCTTTCAAACCATCTGTTCTCACTGTCCAAAATCTGGACATCATTGTCATCAAAAGAGTGCCCTTTGTTCTTGAGGAGCAAGTGGACTGCTAAATATTGCCCCTAGCTTCTGGCCCTCCTGCGCTGCGCCATGACATTTATGTAGCTGTTGTTTAGTCTCTCCAATGTAGGAGTCTGTGGTAAATGTGGTAAAGTGTGCCAGTCAAAGTTTAGACATAAATCCAACTCCGAATCCATGGTATTATTGGAAAATTAATATTCAGCCATGCTCTTCGTCCAGTCTGATGGAGCTCGAACTATGTTGCCAAACAAAATGGGCCATAAACCTCAGCCTCTAGATATGCTCAGCTGGCAGAGACGTACTCCAAAGGATCCGCGGCTGTCAGCTGCTGTCAAAAGATGCTCTACAAAGTACTGACTCAGAGGTGGTAATGTACAATTGTCCGTCACCCTTTTCAGATTGTTTCGCATGCATGATCTTTCTTCAGCGTCGCAATTATACATTAATTTTATGTTGGTCTGACTATCACATGAAATGCCAAAATAAAATGCGTTTGAAGTTATTGGCTGTAACAAAACAAAATGTGACTTTGTGCAATCCAAGGTACATCTGCCTAAATGATCTGTGCTGGGAAAAAAACACGAGGAAGATGGGAAAAACAGCTGCGGGTGTTTGTGAAGACACAAAAAACAACCTCACTTCCATTTTCCACTGAAAAAGGCACGATCGAATGACCAAAAAAGAAGAGTCTGGCAACATATTCATCTTGCGTTTTCTGGCTTGCTCTTACAGTGCTGTTTGGAGGCCAGAAGTGTCGGTAATATAGAAAATCCCAAACCCTACAACAGAAAAAGACGAGTCAGATGGAGATCAATTTCACCACGTGTTGATTTGTAGCATCAGTCTGGAGCGAGCTCAATGTTTTTCTTTTGTTTGTTTTTTTTAAAAACACATTGCTTGTTCTTTTAAGTAAAATTTATGCCTAAAGCTGCAGAGTGACTTTGGAGTCGAGGAGCACTGCACATTCCCACTGCGGATCGATATCATTACTCACCTTTTGTTCTACTCATTTATTTGGCATGTAACGGAGAACCTCTGTTGGCACTGAGCTGGTTGTGAATCTGTTGCTGTTTTGTCAGGTTACACAGCTAGCCTTGAGAATATAATGCACTTCTAACACGGTTCCTGTAGAGAACGCTGCTCTGTTCTCACTTAGCAGCACTCAGCAAAACATCCATCCAGCTGACTCAAGCGTGTACATTCTCGCCCAATCGGCCCCCCCGTATGAAGCCAAAAATATTCGATTGGGGCGACATGATGCAGTTTATTGTAACCTGAGAGAGATGTTCCCTCTAACATGTTGGGGATACATCGTATTCTCGTGCGCTAACCGCGTTTGTGGCAGTCTTTTAACTTTTTTTCCGTCGATGCAGCAAGATGTTTGGCTTGGTAAAGTTAAATTAAGTGGTACATGAGCCCTGAAAATACAGGGATTTGAAAATGACAGCTTTTCAACACGACCCACTAAGCAAAGCCAGTCCACCTTTATTCAAACCATATGCACGGAACAAGATGATTCCCTGTCAGAGGTGAGCTCTAAAGAAAATCGCTTGCACTGTTGCAGCCCAGTTGTCATTATGGATTCTGACTCTCATCAGTGTGGTTGCAGGGGCCTGACTGGAAATCATTCATTTTTACGGAGGCGGACGGTTTTTCACGTGGTGAGATGCAAGACGGCAAGACCACAGTGGTGGTGAAAGTCAAACAGCACGTGATTGCTTTAGTGCATATGCATGCTGAAGACAATCAACTAAAGATCTAAGGTGATTATGTGTGCAGAAAACACTTGTGCACATGAGCAGGATTTAATCATTTTCCTCTGACGCTTTTTATCCACCACACACTCTCGGTTGTCAGAAAAGGTCATTTATAAAGCCTTTCTTTATTGTAGTCTCCTCTGTTTGCTTCATTTGCACAAAGAGGCCTGTTTTTGCTCAAGCCTTTGTTTAGTGGGTCTCATTCACACCCCTCCTGTCTTTGACTTAGATGCACACTGTGGCTTTGCTGTGTATATATTGCATAGCTTGTATATAGGTCTCAACTACTGTACTGTAATTGCCAATAATGTCTCCCATATGTGGCTGTTGTAATCCACCGTTGGAGCTTTCTCCTCAGGATAATCAGCTTGTGAGTCTAAGATGTCCTAGACCCAGCTTATGAAAACGAGCAGCATGATGAATAGGTAGTGTCCTTTCTTTCTTTTGCCCAAATATTTAAAAAAGTGGTCTATCCACATGTGGAATCCATCTTGTAGAAATTAGCAGATGGTGTCTTTATGGAGGAAGTTATATGTGTACAGTTTCTAACTGGTGGTATCACTGGAACTGTGTTTACTGCACATAGATGTGCATTACTTTTCTTTCATAAACTGTCATAAAATCCTGGAGTTTGATTGTTTTTGTTTTCTTTTAGACTTTTCTTCAAATAAGTCAGCATTAATTTTAATCTGAGAAGTTTTCCTAGTCAATCTTTAATTTGGCTTTCTGAAAGTCTTTGAAATGTTTTTTATTTTATTTTGCATATATAGGTATATACACAGATGAGAATATGAAGTTTAATAATTTCAGTAATTTAATATAAATTCTGAAACCTACATATAGTCCATTCCACATATTTCAAACATTTATTTCTGTTAAATTTGATTCAGGATGTAAAAAGGATGAAATATAATATTTTTACAACAGCAATGTGATGCTCTAGCCTACACAATCAAGGGGAAGACTGCTGACTTTACAGTTTTCCAGCAGACAGCTACTGGTACCCTCTTTAACAGGGTGAGCTACAAGACGCAACTGGCTGCTCACAGAGTACAATATCTAAACATATAAATGGGAAATTCAGTGGAAGGAAAAAGGGTGGAACAAAAAGGTGCACAAACACTACAGCCTTGAAATTATTGTAAAGCAAAGTCCACGGAGCAGTTAAGGGGCGATTCACAAGATGTGGACTACAGCTGGTATCAAGTCTTCAAAAGACGTATCTAGGACATGGGCGACAATTATTGCCTTCCTTTTCTTAAACCACTCCTGAACCTGAGACTGTCAGAAACACTTTACTCTGAGCTAAGGAGAGAAAAGACTTGACAGTACCATGGTGGTCCAAAGTCCTCTTTTCAGATCAAAGTAAATTTTGCATCGCCTTTGCAAACAAACAGTAGAGAACGAGTGGAAAGCCACTAAATTCAAGTTGACATCTAGTGTTAAGCTCCCACAGTCCTTGAAGAATTGGTGAGCCATAACTTATGCTGGTCTTGGTCAATTGTGTCCTGTCAAGTCCAAATCTAGCACAGTTATCCACCAGGAAACTTTAGAGCTCTTGAGACTTCTGACTGCTGAAAAAATGCGCACAGAGGCTGGTGTCATTTTCCAGCAGGGCTCTGTACCTTAACCTGACTCTAGCCATATGTATGTCGCTCCACTCACATCCATCAGGGACTGATCCATAGTAATTGCCTTTTTTGAAGGCTGGACCTTTTCAAAAATACTTGCATATGATTGGATAAGCCACTTGTCTGTCATCTTTATCGACGTGCTATTTCAACCACTCACACCGAAGCTAACCTGTGATGCTGATGAGAGCAACGCAGGAAAACACAAAATTTTTTTTTTCTTAATGTGTTTGCGGCTCTAGTGGCACGCGTTTTATTGACAGTGAGCTTACAGGAAGAGGAGGGAAGACAGGCGGCAAAGCGCCGCGGGTCGGAGTCGATCCCGGGCCGACCGCGTCGAGGACTAAAGGCCTCCTAACATGTGGTTCGCGCTAACCGCTCCGCCACGGGCGCGTCCGCGTCTGCCCCGGAAAACAAAACTTGCCAAATCCGGTTGGGAGAAGGGTCGAAAACATTGTTTCCACCAACAAAAGCCTTCAGAGCCGTTCTCTGATGTTCTTTTAATGAAACAATATTAGGTAGATTGGACAACACGGAAGAAATAGCAGCATCAGTGTTAACGCTTGCTTCCTCGATGCGAGCCGCCATTGCTATCTGAATCAAAACAGTCTCACGTCACGGTCGCTTCTCCACTACGTCACATCTATGAAACTCCAGCCCTGCGTCCTGATTGGCTGGACAATAAAATTGGTTGGAGAAATCACCTCTCTATGGGAGATGTCCCAGATGGATGTAAGCGAAGCTAGGGAGAGGGAAATCCATATGGCGAGAGTCAGGTTATCTGTACCTGCCCACGCTGCCAAACATACCAACACCTGCATTAATGACCATGCTATCACTGTGCTTGAAAGGCCTGTGAGCTTGTGTGACCTAAACCTCAGCGAAACTGTTATCAAGAGGAGGATGAGACGACACAGACCAAATAATCAGAATAGGCTGAGGGCTACTATTAAAGTACACTGTGTTCTATAACATCAGTTTTGTTGTGCAAATACTCACCACCAGCTCCCTCTTTTTCCATGTTAACAGACCACTACGCAGGCCAGTGTGGGGTGATGGTCTCCACTACTTTACATTACTGTTTTGGGGTTTAAGTCTGTTATCAAACCACAGCATCACAATTCATAGGTTTTGCAAAAAGACCCGCTGCTTCCTCATATTGACTGAAAGGAAGCTAGCTGCCAATCGTGCTTGTACGTCCAGCGGGATTTAAAGACGTTGCTATGTAGCCAATCAAAAACAAAAAACGCCACAGTGGTTGTAAAAGATGCATGCATGATTCCCGCGGCTAGATGTAAGCCATGCTAGTCTTAACGGCTTTGCTACACAGCCTCCGTCTACAAGCCCACCGGGTTGTGTGCCTCCTCCTGTTCAGATCGGCTGTCTCCTCAGCATGTGGTCACGCAGCTTGTTCAGCATTACGAGGCATCTGTTTTTGTCCATACATCATTGAACATGATCTTTATCTCCAAAACTACATCTCTGCATTGCTGCACCCAGAAGAAAAAAAAACTAAAACATTTACTTCTGCAGCAAGAGAGGATGTTACAGACGTACGGTAGCCATTATCTTAACTGTGAATGTATACTGGAGATGGGCAATTATCACATTGCTATTGTTACATTGAAAATGATCGTTTTAAGGATTTATAATTTTGTGATAGAAAATATGAACTCTAAATAAGGATGTTTGGTAACCCCACAAACTGAGAGTATGGTTGGAAATGTTTCTTTTGCCGTGGGTCTTATGAGATCGTCAACCAAAAATGCATGTGAGGTTTAAATTTGACTGGGTGCCAGTACTGTGTACTGTTTGGCAGTGCAGCTGTTAACAACTCTTATGTAGGAAGTAGTCTTTTTGGATAGTGGATAAGGTTTATATTAAGAGCAGTATGTGTCCTGTTTGAGGCTTTGATAGAATGCATATGCGATAGTCACAGGCAACAAACACTGAATTTTTTAAATAGTTTTTATTTTATTTAAATTCCATAGAGCACAATCACATTTTTAGTCTTTACCACCCGTTTGTGCTTTATCAACTCAAAAACAATGCATGTCTTATGCAACCGTACCTTACAAATTGTTAATCTACTATATACTGGGATGTTCTTTAGGTCAATCTCATGCAACTTTCCATTTTCCTTTAAACATGGACTGTACATGAGTGATAAAGAAGCCAAAGTACAGAGGAAACCTTATAGAAAAACCCGCATAAAGGTTGATTTAAAACTTCTTTATTAGATAAAAAAGTCTGAGGGCCAGATTTTCAAAAGGTTTGCAGTAATAAAACAGGTACAAAGCGATTAGTGTGTACAAAGTTGACTAATTTGCATCTATAAAATGAGCAGAACAGTCAGTACAAACCTTTCTGCGTAAGTGCCTTCATGAATATGCGCGTCACATGCTGATGACCAAATCGCACAACTTATGGGAGGGGATATCAAATGTAAATACTTAATAACCGCAAAAACGATTTGCCAAAGCAAAGTGAGAGTTGCCGCAGCTCTTGCCTTTATATTTAGTACTTTTGAAAGTTAAGTGCAAACATGCATGCAAAAAAGGCCTGTGGCCCATTTGGCCAGAACAAAGGCCCTGGTATAACGACAGGAGGAGGACAGAGAGTCTGTCTGCATGTGAGCATACTTGGGCTGTCAGGACAATAGAGGAATAATTTTAGAGGGGGGAAAGGGACAGCATCCTCGGAAAGATGCAGTGTCTGCGGGAACGTGCGCAAGAGTGTGTGGGCTGGGGAGAGATGGGTTATTAATTGTCATGTACTTAAACTTAAAGGCGAACAATACCAAACCTGAGCCTAAACATTGTGGCATGGTTGTAAATAGACAAAGCTGAATAGTAACGGCCTCCTTAGAACAGTCTATAGGCTGTAAAGACTGTTAGCAGTTTTACTCTGCTGGATCCAGCCACTGGAGTCGCTCCGAGAGGAGGGAAGAGGGGACTTAATCGGGGACTGTTATTCTGGGACGTGTGGTCACTCTAGAGCAGCAGGTCCACAATTTATTCATAACTCCCTCCCTTATTGTTCCAATACGGGCTCTGTAACGTCCATCCATCCATTTTCTCTACCCGCCTATCTGTGTTGGGTTGTAGGGAAGCTGGTGCCTATCTCCATTGGTCAATGGGGGAGAGGTGGGGTAAACTGTGGACAGACCTATTTATGTTATTTTCTTTTAAATAGCTATTATCATTATTAGAGCCAATGACTGGAAGGAGGTTTCAGTCAACAGGAGCTTGAGAAGCTCTGCTCAGCTGTCACATTTGACATGACCACCATCACTGATACACGAACCGGTAGAATAATGAATAACAGGAATTTTCTTACTATGTAGTGAGACATAAAATAAAATAAAAATTCTTCTGTTTTGCAGAACATCTGTTGACCAAACAACCTTTTTTCTTGATCTAAAACAATGACATTGTCTCTAAGACAACGTTCAACAGCAGTTGAACGTTTTTGTTCGTCCTGGTTGTCTGGAGTGATTATGTGAAGGATTTGATCTTCTTCTTTCTTTGACAGCAGGTCCCAAACCGCCCGCAGTGGACACAGTGTACTCATATAAATGGGGCGGACCAAATCTGTTTTGCACTTCTTATCCACTAGGGACACAATCTTTGATGATAAGGTGCAGCACGGCCAGTTTTTGCACTCAAGGTTTTCTTTCCGTCGATGCAATTTAGCGGTCATTATTTGGAATCTTTGAAAATCAGGCCCTGAGTATTTGTACTAAATGATTGGTTTAGAAATAAAGCCGTTTCTATTAAACAAATAATAACCTTAAGCAGCTTATGTTCAAGTATGGAGTTAAGTTTTACACCTGATGCGCCTGTTCTTCGAAAGAAGCTTTGAAAGGCCCGTCCGTTTTACACATCTACAAATCTCTTTGAAACCAGTTTGGTTTTTTTTCCTTGCTGGAAAGAATGTTCTGATTTTGATCTCCTGTTTTTGTCAAATCACCATCCAAGTATCCGAAAAAGTTCAGCTGGAATTCAGCTTCGGGGTCTAGATGATTTTTAAAAAACTCTGTCTCGATGTCAGCATTTCCAGTAATACATCATTTGATGCTGGAGGCTACGCGAACATGTTCCTTAACCCTGACATGTTTCAGAGGGCCTTGGATGCTCACACAAACAACTGTTCGCCGCATGCCCCTGCAAGGCAGTAAATCTGAGAGCAAGTGTCTCCAAATGTTGCAGATGGTTACCAAAATTAGGCTGTTTTAAAGCGACTAAAAGTTCTCACTGCCTTGTGTTTATCTGTAGAGTATGTTGTTTTCTTTAGTTAAATTCTTGAAGAAATGAAAACAGGTATCCTAATTGGAAGAATTACAGCTTCAGAGGCATCAGTGCAAATCTTGATCTCTTTAGTTTGAACATCATAGCAAAGCACTCTCGACTTTTGGCTTTTATATTGAAATCCTAACATGGGATTCATTTGAGTTTCAGCTGCTGCACATGTAGCACAAAGAACCTTCATTTGTGTTTTATCAAAAATGATGTGCTTCCAGAGTTTGGCTTTGTTCATCTTACTGCTGCACTGGTTGGGCGCGGTTGTTCCTTTGTCATTTTCTTGATTAATTACTATCATTTTGCATTGCATGTCTTCCCGGGATTATTTTGCATCAGCCTATTAAAGGATGTCAAAGAGCCACTTGCACTGGAGCATCCATCCATCCATTTTCCTACACACTTATCCCTTGTGGAGTCGCGATGGGTGCTGGTGCCTATCTCCAGCTGTCAGTGGGCGAGAGGCGGGGTAAAACCTGGACAGGTCGGCAGTCTATCGCAGTGCACTGAAGCAATCTTACTCTTTTACGGTTTACTTTTCATTCAAATTTGAAACCCAGAAGACTTGCTTTTATTTGGATCCTCTTTGTGGTTCTTTTATTTAATGGTTTGCTGGATGTTCTGTTACTCTCCAAGTGTGTCCACATTAATATTTATGTGTGACCGCTTTTCCGACGTCGTCGATATGTTGTATCAAAGTTGCCCTTTCAGTTTTTTTTTTATTTTTCTCTGAATGACGTGTGTTGTTTATAAAACTATTTTGAATGTTCTTGTCTCTGACAGGAGGGAGTGACAAGCCACAAGAGCAACTGAGACAGAGACTCAAACTGTAAGTTCAAAACTTTGCATAAATTCTTGTTACTATATTACAGTGCATGTGCCTATACCTAACGTGTGTATTTTTCTAATGCTTCTTGATTTGTTGATGCCATTAAGTTGCAAACCCACTTTAGTGTACATTGCCTAGCAAAATCATTCCCATAGCTTGGATTTTTGAACATTTTGTCTCATCACAACCACAAACTTGCAGTTTATTTTATTCAGATTTTATGTCATAGAAAACGTTTGGAGAAAAACTAACACTGCACATTCTGTACAGACCATCCTTATAGTGAACTATAGTAATGGCAGCGTCATGCTGTGTTGCCGCTTTTCTGCAGCAGAGACAGGGAGGCTGATCCAGATTAATAGGAAGATTTATGGAGTTAAATACAAAGTAATACTAAAAGAGAATTAGTTAGAGGCTGGGTTGGAGGTTCACCTTCCAGCAGGACAATGACCCCAAACATACAGTCAAAGCAACAATGCAATGTTTTAGTCCAAAACTTATTAATGTGTTAGACTGTACTAGTCAAAGTCCAGATATAAATGCAATTCAGATTCTGTGAAAGGATTGGAAATTGTCATAGATATCAGAAGAATGGTCATACATATCAGGTTCTAGATGAGCAAAGCTGAAACAGACATACCCCAAAAGATTTAATTATAACAAAAGGCAGTTTGACAAGGTATGGACTCAGACTGGCTCAATTCAACTCCCCCCCCCCCCCCCCCCCAACTTGAAAACCATATATGCTATTCGTTCCCCTTCACATTTCTGTGTTTTTTTGTAATGGTTTATTCTATTCTATTCTCATGGTGTACATTAAAGTATGTGGTTATGATGTGGTGAAATAAGAAAAAGTTACAAGGGTAAAAATACTTTTTAAGGTGAGTGAGTAATAAGGTCCAAGCTTCTGTTTAATAATGTTACACTAACTATTGATCTTCAAATTTGTAACAGCATGTTTATATTAAATTTGTAACAGAAACTTCACATATTCTTTGAGTATCAAACGTCTCAATACGGAGGGGCTGAGAGCAGCTTTGCCACTATAGGGTATTTTCAGGAAGGCATTTCATAAGAAACATGGGTTCTTTTGGTGTTTGAAGAACCGTCCCACAAACTTCTGAAGGTTTGGGTAGTGTGATCCACTTCTTCACTTTCTGTCACAATGTTTAGTCTATCTTCAAGGCAGTCATAGCACGATAAATTGTGAAAATGTACTGCTTCTGGTGAAGCTTTGAGGAGGAAAGGCCATGACAGAGCTGACAGCGAAGCTCTTCTGTGGAGAAACCGGTTGGAATGAACGGCACAGCACTCAAAGTCAAGTACTTTGAATACTTTGCTGTCAGCTTTTATGGTTATGGCATGTTTTCATTCTCAGCAGTACAATTTCTTTTTTCTTGGTAATATTTTATGAATGTTTTTCTCTGATAAAAATGATATATACTGTATTTATTTTAGAGACACTATTTGTGTTTAACATGAGCTTATAGGACTATAAACTTTAATTGACTTCAATTCCTACAATTGAAAAACTAAGTACACCCCATCGTCCAATATTTTTTTAGAAGCTCTTTTTGCAGCATTATCTTGAAGCAGTTATTTCTAATTTGACTTTATCAGTTTCCTGTTGTTGTACAGATAGTTTAGCCTCCCTTTAGAGCAGTACTTCAGCTCATTGAGGTATTTAACTTAGGCACATTTATTTCTTTTTTTGCACAGCTCTCTTAACGTCCCTCTACAGCACTTCAATCAGGTTAAGGTATGAACTTTGACTTGACCATTGCAAGACTTTATTTACTTTTCCACCCAATTAATATGTAAGTTTCTTATTGCAAGAATGTTTAACTGTCAGACAGAAGACCTCAAATTTGGCTTTATAATACTTTGGTATACTGAGGAGCTCATGGTGCTGGACTAGCCTAAAAAGTCCAAATCAAGAGCCGTCCACCACTGTTCTTCACAGGTGGTATGATGCTTATGCTGTTGTGGTGTTATCGGTTTTACTTTGGTCTCATCTTCTCATAGGATATTGTCCCACAAGTCTAAATGCTGCTTTGCAAGATAGCTTCATACTGCCATGTTTTTTTTTAACAGTTTAGAAACTGTATTCTATTTCAGATTGGTGAGCTGAAACAATTTCTTCTCAAAGGTCATTGCTGATGTCTTTCCATCTTGCCATTTTGTTAAGACACACCTGTTTACTCTAGAGCAGCAAACTGCCAAAGTCTCTGCTCTTATGGAGGTGGTATTTCCCGGTGTGTGTTTGATTCTCGTTACCTGGCTGCTATTTTCTCCCTTAAGTCCTATAGAGACTGAGAGGGCATATGTAATATGTCTGTCCTGATTTCATAAAAGAGCGGATATATTTTGTTGTAAATAAAACCCACTTTAAAATGTGATATTTGTCATATTTTTTGTTTGCATCTAGAATTCTTTTCAGAGTATAATTCATGTTTCACAAACCTTTTTAAAATTTGGGCTTCGTCTTTCTTTTGATATATGTTGGGATATTTATTGTGTGTTTTATTCATTTGACATTAGATCTAAATAATTTCACAATCTGGTATGGATAGAAGGTGTTTTTTTTTTTTTTTTTTTTACCTTATGCGACACACATCTCTGATTTTAACATTACTTGTGAGAATAAGGTGGTTTAAGGGTTGAGCAATCAAACTGACTTGCATATTGGGGATTGTATTTCGTTAGCGAATGAAATGGCTCTTCTCTGACATTAGAGTAAAGACGCATTAAGGTTGGAAAATGCATATCTGGTCATCCTGTCTTTCAAATACAAATATTTAAGGAGAGATGAGGGAGATTTTTCCTGTTTGTTTTTTAAACTTGTTACTGTTTAATGCTTCTAATTTGTGCTAAGGAGTAAATGTTACAAGTCTGCATTCCTCAACTAAACATGACCTGCTCATGAGGTTCAAAAGGAGATTCAGGAATTTTTGTGAATTTTGGGCCAAAAGGGTGTCAGCAGGCCGCCTCCTTGGGTGTCAGAGCCCTCTGTATCAGTATTTACAGAAGAAGCTGGTGAGACTTGGCGCCATTGTAGGAGAACATATCTGGTCTTTTAGTGTTTTGATCAGTTGCACCTGGTCTAGACACTAGGAGGCAGTGCTATATCTGGTATTCTATGCATTAACCGTTTAAATTTACTTTTAAACAAATGTTTTAAAAAGCATGGCTACATTGCCTGATGAGATGTAACATATATGTTGATATTGCCTAATTTTGTTAAAAAAATAATTAATTAGATTCCCTCATGTAACCCTAACCCCACATTATGATTTACCCCCTGCCCCCCCCCCCCCCAATCTTTATAAAGTAATCATGTTGAATGCATCTCTCACCTGTAGAATGGACTTTTGCAACCTAACCTGTACTCTTCAGTCACCTGAGTCTTTATCTTTAAAATATGTAAGAAATCTGCAAGAAAATGAGAACTGGTCTAACCTGTGTTTAATTTTTCTAAGTTTTACTTTTCAATTGTTGCTGAAGATGGTAATAAATAGTTATTTATGGAAATGTCTTGAGTCTAAAAATATGTAAAAAAAAAAAAGCATGGAAAGAAAAAAGGAAGCTCAAGACAAAGCTGAAGTTTATTGGAGAGAGATTGTTACATCTTGAATGCAGAAGTGGAGCATTAATGCATGACTTAATGGCCATTCAAGAGAAAAGTAATGATGGTAAAGTCTGCTGCATGAATTTGAGTTTGTACACGACCGTACCTTGAAGCGTTATATGATTGTGATTTCAGCGAAAAGAAAGGAATACAACAGAAATGTTGTCTGAGAGCAGTAGTGTAGAGACTTAACAAACCGGTAACCTACTGAGGAATTTAAAAGGTCTTTCATCAGGCTATCTGAGTCTAGCCTGATGAAGGACCTCACAGGACACAAACTGTACATCAAAAAACGACATTTCTGGCAACGCTCAAGCAGACTTTCTGGCCAGTATTTTTACTCTGATGTTCATGGTCTCAGCCCTTCCTTTTCTGCCAATAACTATGTCACTAAAATTGCCTCCATTACCTCAATAGGTCATGTAGTGATTGTTCATGTCTCACTTTTCTCCATATAAACAGTCCATGTTTTACCTATGAGAATTTAACTATGCTACAGTAATGTAGCTGTCAAAACAACATGTTTTATGGCCCATAAAAGTCACTTCAAGCTAATACTGCACATCTGGTGAATAGAAAGAGAAGTATAAATGCTCATCTGTAGTCAAATGTTTTTTTTTTCTTTCATTTGGCTGAAACTCAGAACAAAAGGCTGCTGCATGTAATTATTGTGGAAAAACATGCAGGATCAACACTTGAAGAGATCAGTTGATTTATTTATAAAGCAGTCAGTGGACTTTGGCGGATATTTGTACATCCCGAGGACAAATAAAAAGTTAAAACCACTGTAAAAAGAAGTATTTTCCTGGCAGATAAACTTATAATAATAATAATATTAATACATTTTATTTCAAGTGCCTTTCAAAACACTCAAGGACACTGTACAGGTGAAAACAATAAGGGGTAAAAGCAACATCGTCATAATTAAAAGAAACAACACAAACTACACACAGGGAAATAACAGAAAATCATAATGAACAGGCAATATTCAACATGTGGGTTTTGATTTGAACAAGGATAAAGACTCGGTATTGCAGATGTCAAGGGGGAGTAATTTCCAGAGTGTGGGCGCACTTATGCCTTCATTCACAGAAACACCACCTGCATTGGCCTCAGTGGTCTTGCTGTTGACTCACACCCTTCACCCTACGCCCCACCCCGACACACCCTTGGCATTATTAATGCTTTGTTGCCTCATGACCTGGCTTTAAATTTAAATGAATTTGTTCAGAGTTTGCACCATTTCATTTTCAGAACATGCCACACAATTTGAAGATGTATTAATGTTTATGGTAACATAAACAACAAATAGGACAAAATACCCATCTACATTTTGCGGCAATTACAGTTGCAAGTTGGTGTGGATCAGACCCTCTGAGCTGGGCACGTCCTGCCACTGATTTTTGCATGTTCCTCAAGGCAAAACCGCTCCAGCTCCTTCATTATGATGATTATCACTTGTCAACAATGATCTTCGAGTCTAACTATAGATTATCAATTGGATTGATGTCTGCACTTTCACTAGGCCACTCCAACACATTTAAATGTTTCTCTTTAAACCATTTGAGTGTTGCTTTAGCAATGTGCTTCAGGTCATTGTCCTGCAGGAAGGTGAACCTCTACCCCAGTTTCAAATCGCAGGTTTTCCTTAAGAACATGGCACCATCCATTTTTTCCCACACTTCGGGCCAGATTCCCAATGTCTGCTGCTGAAAAACATCCCCACAGCATGATGCTGCCACCTCCATGTTTCACTTGTGGAGATGGTGCTGTTGGGGTGATGGGATTTCTCTTCCACAAAGCCCAGCTCTGTGGCATTTGTGGCTTATTGTGGTCCCATGCACAGATCCTCCAGTCTCTGCTGTGGAGCTCTGCAGCTCTGTCTGGGTTACCTTTGGACTCTGTGCTGCCTCCCTGATTAATGTGCTCCTTGTGCTCTGTGAGTTTTGGTGGACAGCCCTCTCTTGGCAGGGTTATTGTGGTACCACGTGCTTTCTATTTGAAGATTTCGATTTTTTTTTTCAACCCTGACCTGACTTGCACTTCCCAGCAACTTTGTTCCGAGCTTGTTTGGAGAGCTTCCTGGTCTTCATGGCGTGATGCCCCTTGCTTAGTAGTGCTGCAGCCTCTGGGGCCTTTGAGAAAACTGACGTGTCATGTGACACATAGACTGGACACAGGTGGACTTCATTTAAATAATTATGTGACTATTGGAGGTAATTGGTTGCACCAGAACCTTTACGCTCTTCATAGCAATAGTGGTGGATATGCACATGGTGATTTTCATCATCATCATCATCATCATCATCATCCATACATCAAAGTGCATGTCCACTTCTGATGAAAAGGCTCCTTTGTTTCATTTAAAATGGCATTTTAAAATAAATTTTTTGCTTTCAAAAAAGGTTAATTGCGATTGAATAACACCTCTTACTTAAATTCTTGTCCAATTCTTGTCGATAGTCATGCCACCTACCGCACTGGTTACTGTAACTCTCTTCTCTTCGGCCTTCCTCAAAAATTCCTCCACAAGCTTCAAGTGGGTCAGAATTCAGCTGCTCACATTATTACCAAAACCCCGTCATTTCATCGCATCCCTCCAGTGCTGCAGCAGCTCCACTGGCTCTGTTAGATTCAGAATAGATTTCAAAATTCTTCTGCACACATTCAAGGCCCTCCACAACCTCGCTTCCCTACTTCTCTGAACTTCTACTACTACTGTTCCTCCTTCCCGCACCCTGACCCCCAGATTCCACATCCTCCGCTCCTGTACGTGTCCGCTCCATTCCAGACCGCCTCCGTGAGTCCATCAAAAGCAACGCTAGACCCTGCTTTTCCGTTCACTGCACTCTTTCTCCTAGTAAGTAAAACTTTACTTATATAGCACCTCTCAAGATAAAAATCACAATGTGCTTTGCAACAGAAGATAAAAACACACAAGACCAAGTTCAACAAAAGCAGAATTAAAAAGATCCATTTTTGTCGGGCCTTTAAAAGAAACAACTGAGTCTGCTGATCTCAGAGTCAGAGGAAGGGAGTGCCAAAGTCTTGGAGCCACAAAAGAGAAAGCTCTGTCTCCCTTAGTTTTGATTTTAGTGTGCGGGACAATCAGCAGGTCTTGATCGCTGGCTCTCAGAGCCCTAATGGGAGTGTAGGGATGTAATAGTTCAGAGATGGACACTGGTCTCTGTTCATGCAGAGCTTTCCAAGTCAAAACCAAGATTTGAAATGCACTCTATAATGAACCACGAGACAATGAAGTTGCAAAAGAATTGGAGTCACACGAGAACATTTGACTGCAGCATTTTGTGCATTCTGCAACCTTCCTTCCTGCATCGGCACCATGGGGAGCAGAGCTTTCTCCCGCTCTGCTCCCAAACTCTGGAACTCTCTCCCTCCAGACATCAACAACACCGACACCCTCTACCAGTTCAAGTCTAGACTCAAAACCCATCTGTTAGGTCGGGGCAATACATTGATTTTTATTGATTAATTTGAATTGGCAGCTCCTGAAGATTTGATTTTGGAAAATTTAGATTTTTTTTTTTTTTTTTTTACAAATGCACTCTCCTGGGCTTCCATGACAATTTGCACCATCTCAGTCCCAAAAGGGGAAGGTGTTTTGGCATTATTATTATTATTATTATTATTATTATTATTATTATTATTATTATTATTATTTCTAGGTTTTCCACCACTATAATGCACTTACCCTTTAGATTTATTTTTCCAAAATAAAGCACAGCAATGTGCATTAATAACTGTTGAGGCAAGCCGGCTTTCGCAACCTTTTATCAAGGCTACTGTATTTTCTGAGGGATAATTATGTTTCGCGCAGCAGTACCGTAAAGGATGCAGAGCTCCCAGGGGCTCCACTTTTGAAACGTGACCACTCCCCTGTTTCCTAATGGCTCATTACCCTCAAAGTGTGAAGTGATTTATGGGCAGCGCTATGCAGGGAGCAGTCCCTGTCATACACACACTGATTGGCTCTGTTTGCTTGTGTGGAGCTGCGTTTGAACATAACCTGTACGAGTAGGACACCTCGAAAGCAGTCCTGCTGCATATTTTCCCCTCCAACATCCATTACGGGCTCCGTTTCGGTCTTTGTAACTGAGGCTGTTTGTTTTCCTTTCTGCTTGAATGAGACCTGTTCCTGGCCTTGTCCCTACTAACAAGACAAAAAACATGTTTCGCTTCACTCTGCGCTGATGGATTGCATTTTAAGTCAGGTAACACGACCCCCCCCCCCCAAAATCTGAGTATCTTACTGTAACTCTCTTCAGGCTATGAACCTAAATCTAAAGCGGTGAGTAATGACCAACCAAAAGCACACGATCTACTGTGGAGACCACATTAGCCTGTTGCGCGTCCCCCTCTGCGTGTATTCGCTTGCATGTGTTTATAGCGCTATTCTTAAGAGAATATGGTCTCTGGCACCGTGAGTCTTCACTGGAAAAGCTTGGCTGTGTCAATGTGATATTGTAAACAGTTTGCATTGGTTACGAGGGAAATGCATTCCCCAAGATTAAGTTTGTATATAACAAGTCTCGGTGAACGCTCTGCTCTTCTACCTCTGCGCACGCATCGCTCTGCAGCTTCCAGTACGCATAAAAACGGCAGGTGTTCCGAGCGCTTCCATCCAGGAATGATTGCAGAGATACACCCGTGCACGCCTGTCGTCTCTGCTGCTCTCTGTGTGCGACCGCGCCGGCGGCTTCGTCCATATGCGGACCACCCAAACCTTTTGATGTCACAACAGCGACTAGTCCACATCCTTCCTGTGATATTGCAGCACATTATCAGTCGACATCGCAGCAACATGGCCCCTCTGTTTAGCTGACATGTCGCAGCTGCACAGGAGGTTACTCCCCCCCCCTCCTGATGGGTTTATCTGCTTTTGCAGAGTCTCAAATATACATTTGCAGCACGGCGTTTGAGATAAGAGGACTCGTGTTCTTGAAAGGCGCAGAGGTTATTTAATATCCCAACAGACGTGCAGGTTGGATGTTATAATCAGCTCTTTTTCCTGCCAGCCTGGCCTGTAGAATGTGACGTTTTGTGTAAGTCCTGCTCCCTTAGGGCTGCCTCTCTACATTTTTGAGACTTTTTTTCAGCATAAACAAATTCCTTTGGTTTGACAGTATTTTCGTGTTAGAGCAACTCTTTATTTTGGGAACACCCCCCCCTTCTCTCGGTGAGCAAAAAATACACTGCGGTAATTAATACGGTAATATATGTGAGGGTGCAATTTTTTTCCCCAGGCACCAGTGAAAGTCGTTTTAACTTGAGGTCCAAATGAGGTTTCATCTGGAAACACCGAGGAGAGGTCTAGTACAGCAAGTCTCTGTCAGGGGGAAATAATAATATTCTTTTTTTCTTTTTTTTGGGAGAGAGGAAGGCTTTTTGCCTGCTGCCAGAGTTATTTTTATTTAACCTGCAAACTGCTAGAAAATATAGATTGATTCGCTTCAACTTAATAGCTGCAGCGGCGACGAGCAGAAAAGAAGAAGAAGCTCAGTTTGGCGGTTAAACAGTAAAAAAAACCAAAATGTGTTGCACGAAAGAGCCGTAGAAATTATAAGGCAGCTGTAGTTGATTTATTTTACAACTCAAAAATAACAAGATTTTTACAAGAGCATCAATAGGTCTACTGAGTTCTTTATTGGTGTGCAGCATCGGTTGTAAGATCCTCGTCAAACAACGCGTTGTCTTGCAAGAGTTGATGGGTGTTACTTCATAAAAAAAGGGGCAAAGTCACCTTTGGTTAAATGTTTGCACACACACCTTGATCAGAAATGTGAGAAAGTTCAACAGACTCTTCCACCTGAGCTGTTGATCGCCACAGCTCACCCAGAATTGCCATGACCCTGTTGGTGGCCTGTCGGATAAATGCCGGCTGTGGCAAAAACAGAGCATATTACCCCATTCTGGCTTCACTCCATTGGCTCTCCGTACATTTTAGAGTTAATTTTAAAATTCTTATTTTAGTTTTTTAAGTATTTGAAGGACCTTGCCCCGCTGTACTTCTCTGAGCTTCTTCATCCCGAGGTCTAAGAGGAAGCTCAGAGGAAGGCAGGGTCTTCTCTATTGTTGGTCCTCAATTGTTGTATAACCTGGCCTTACGCATAAGACAGCCTCCTTTACTGCCCACTTTTAAAATTCGCCTTAAAATCCACTATCATTCTTTGGCTTTTACCACTTGTGAGACTTAGTTTTCATTTTTAATTGGTTTTATTGTTTCTTTTAAGTGTTTTCATGCATTATCTTTTTACTATTGTATTTAATTTTTTTAATGGATGTGTTTTAGCTTGTTTCAGCTGTTGGCTGTTTTTAAGCGCTTTATAAATAAAGATGGTATGGTATGGTATGAACGGTGTTCTGTGAGATGTCCGAATACTGAAATATAGTTTTGTAACATAAGTGCTTGAAGCTTCTACAAAAGCTTTTTCCCTGTTGAGTTTGCCGTTTACCTCTGGTGTCTTCCAAAAGTATTCATGAAGACGGAGTTGCCAGTCAGCAATCTGTCCAGTTGGCCTGAATTTCCTGGACTGCCGCCTGCAGACCAGTGGAGATTAGGTTTGTGTAATAATTCACTTCAGGACATTTGAAATGATCGAAAGCCGTTGACACGCATGATGTGTGTTTCATGTGGCTCCTATTATCATGGAACACTTATCTAAATCACCTTTTTATAAGGTGATTTTTTTTTTTTTTTTTTTTTAAAGGCTTTGCCTTAAGAAGCTTTTGTGAGACAACACAAATATTCATCATAAATATTGTTGGTGATGACAAAGTGCTATTAGAACCAATCATCTGAGCTTCACTTCAGAGTTATGAAGAGTTATTTTCCCACACTCAACAATGAAATCCATAGCTGGGATAATGAATCATACTGGTTTCAAGGCAGATAACAACTGGGACCTTCCCAGGAAAGGGAGTGCTGGTTTTGATTTTTGCTCTTGATTGCATGATCCCATGTATTCCTCAATGTGCTTGGTGTGGCTCCTTAATCAAAAGGAATCGTATTTATTCCTGCTGTTATTTATGTGTTTTGCCTTTTGAGCTGCTGTGATTTCTGCCAGTGGGTGGGTCCCCTGGGGCACCATTCAAACCCCTTTGCTACGCTGGCGCTGGTTAACAGGTATTCATACAATGTTTATTATACAGCTACAGATATGAATAGTTGACACAAAGTCTGCTTTCATCATCACTGTCAACCTTGTGGTTTTTTCTAACGTAAACCTTTTTGCTGTCTCTTGTGCCTTTTCTTAAAAATTCTGCTGAGATATATATATTTTTTTTAAAATCAGCGTGATCTTTGATTTTTATGCTGGTCAATATTGTTTTCTTAGATGCTCTTTTACATTACATTTATAGGCTATTTTGCATTTGTTTATATTTTTCCTTGGGGGGGAAATTGTTATGAGTCACCAAAGTGATTTATGCAGACAGGAGGGAGAGAGCTACAGTATTGGCTCTGTCGGCATGATGAATGGCACCACTTCCACTTCCTTTCATAGAGAGGAGGTTTTAATTGTTTTTGTCTGATTAAATCAAGATGTCGAAAACACAAGATGGTCTTTGCAATATGGTGTCTATTTTTGAATTACCGGTCTGCGCCGCTGCACCAACCCCTCATATTGACAGCTGAAGTGAAATTAAACCACCTAAAAGAGCTTGTAGTTGTGCTTTAAAGTATGCTTGTAATCGCTCTTTTTTTAATGATCTTTTGAAAAATATGATCTAAAACAGTGCTGTGAAAAACTGACTACTCTCTTATATATTTCTTCTGTTTTTTTTGCTTTTGTTAAACTTATATGGTTCGTATTTAATAGACATTTTAAAAGGTAAACACCAAAACAGTATTTTCTAACCAATGCAGCTACAGATTGTTGCACTTCCACTGCTGTGTTTTCACCTTAGAAATCTCCCATTGGTGCCAAGTTACTCTGACCTTAACCAATGCAAGTGAGGTTTGCTCTGCTTTCTGTGTTGTTTTGGAGTTCTTTGTCTCCTCCCAGATCTGTTATCCTGGAGTAATTTTTGCAGACTGTACATTCCTAGGTAGGTCGTCTCCATTTATGATTAAAAGCTCTCACTGCTCTCACTTTGCTGTAGCCTACGTCAAAAGTCTTAGAAATGGCTTTATAATACTTTGCAGACAGTTCTTGAATTTTGCTAGATTGAGGCATGATGTGTTACTTTTAGAGATCTTTTATACTGCTTTGTGTTGTCAGATGTGTTTTTATAAGCTGGCATCCTTGATTCTACGTGTCTGGTGGTAATTAGTGCTTGGTGTTGATGGTAAAACTGAAACAATCTGATTAACCGCAGGTAAGCCAGGTCAGTTTGCATGGTTTGTTCCTTGGTAAATCTAATTTTCATTTAAAAAATGCTTGTCATACTTACTCAGTTCATTGTGGTGTGATATATAATTTTTTTATTCTATCAAAATTTTAAGTGACAAAAAGCATAAATTCAAGGAGTGTGAGTAAATGTAAAATAATATGCAGGATTATTGCAATTCTGCAAACAGTTTAAATTGACGGCCATTCTGGCACTGACCAAACTTCAACAAGGAAGCTTCTAACAATTTTTGCCGTCTTGTTTGTACTGATCAAACAGAAATTTTAAAACACTGGATCAGTGTTTGCTTCAAACGGTATCAAATATCTCATTGGTCTCCTGGAATCAGAGAAGGCCTGTCTAAAGTAACTTGTTCTTCTCCCTGCCAGACCTCCTTTATATACACTGTGACTGCCTCTGTGATTACCTCCTCTCTTGGCTCTCGACTTTGTAGGCCTCCTCATTTGATCCTCCAAACCTAACAAACAAAGCACCAAAGTGCAAAAAAAAAAAAAAAAAAAAAGACAACGGTCTTGTGAAGCTGAAATTAAAGTCAGGTGTCTTTGATTAAGTTGGAGAGTGAGGATGTGAGTGGGCGTTCAGCGCAGCAATCTGTCTGAATTAAAATCAAGACTATTGTTAAACTCTCCCAACAAACATCCATGCACGACGAAAAAAAAAAAAGTCTGCAAAACATGGAAGAGACCAGTGTAATTAGAGTTTAAAATGTTCTCATGGCTTGTGTTAATGCCCGAGAGGAAAACAACTGAGCAGCAACAGAAGAGCTCATCTATATGCAGACAGCGCCAACACAGAGTTTCTGGTTAATATCCAAGAATCATTATTTCTCTCATTATACTTTATTTATGAAACCAAATAGTAATGACCTATTTTTTCTGCATCTGGTCCAAGATGCCCAAAGATCAATTCATAGATCAATCAGTTCTTACTTACACTGATGAACTCTGGGGTAAAAGGTCAAAGCATCCGTTCGTAAACCCAATCTCAACAAAAGGTGATTATTGTAACACGACCGCCAAAGCCCAATAATTCAGAGTATGACTGGGATATTCAAAAAGCAGATCTCTTTGCAACCAGTCAATTGATCATACTAAGTGCTACCTTTTTTTGTGCGATTAACAGCACTGTTAGGCGTTGACACGGGTGATGAGTGAAGATTTAAAAGGATCTTTTTCCAGTATTAGTCTGGTATTTAAAAATGAAGTCAGAGGAATTACAGAGGAGTAAGTATTTAAGAGGAAACCGTATTTTCTATAATCTTTTTGAACTGTTAACCTCTTTCTGTAATGAAATCTGCTGGATTTAAAAAACATCCAGCAATAGCATTTTGTTTAATGCTTTTAAGTTATTAAAGTTCAAAAAAACCTAAAGTTCTTTCAAGGAAATCTATTATTGTCTTAGAGTTGAAGCTGTTTTCAACACGAGTGGAACTCCACCAAGTGTTCTGGTCAACAGTTACAATAAAACATTTATTTGCATAAACAGGCTCCTGGAAAATAATGTTCTCATACCCCTGCAACTCTGTCATGTGGCGTTAGGTCTGTAATCTTTTCAAATAAAGCATATTTATGTAACATTTGCTTTGTGGGGGTACAATTTTGCCCCGTGTGAAAATCTGCTCACGTTTTTTTGTTGTTGTTGTACTGATTCGATCCAAATGTCTGAATTATACAACCTGTCGATAACCACATTTTCTGATCCAGAATGTTTTAACCTTTGGTCGTGATGTTGTATGAACTGATATCAATAAAAAGAACACGGGTGCTGTTACAAGTCTTGATGTTGCCTTCAGCTGGATTTATATTTAAAAGGTCTATGATTACATATTGGCTTCAAAATGATCCTTTCATGCCTGTATTCACATGCTTATCACCTGTAGTGCCGCTAAATCTAAACTACGGATTATGGAGAGGGAGGGATTTGGGGCAGAATGGTTTTCAGAATGTAATGTTGGTTTAAAAAAAGTTCTGCTGTCAACAAAACCTTAATGAAATGGAAAGCTGCTATATTCAGGAGCAAAGTCACATGGTAGTAGGGTGGTTCAGCAAGCTTTTTTATGTTAACAATGATTAATTGTCCATTGTACTTTAATATCTTAGCGAAATGAAGTGAAAAATGTATAATGCTCACATGTTTAGAGGCGGTGTTTAAGATGCTTCTATAGTAATTGGCACCATTTGAATCGCTAACTGTAAGAGCAATCCCTTTTTATTTTCTAGATCTGAGAGTTCACACTGTTTTTAGAACAAATACAATTTGAACAATTACAATGTTTTCCAAATACTACCATACTCTCCAAACAGCCATATTCTTTTGCTGTTTGATAAGAATGTTATTTGTCTTTCTTTTGTAAAAAATAAAAATTAAACTTCTCTGCATCCAAATTCCATGTTTTAAGAATTCATAGAAAGACGGAGTTGCAGGCTCAAAAGATTTTGTGATATTACCAGAATAACTGATGTCGGTAGCTCTGCTGCTGCTGGGTAAAAAGTGGCTCCGCCTCGTAGTACCCGTAGGTTGGAATAACTATTATTAACTTCTATGGATTTTTCAGGTTACTGATGTATTAGTTTAGCATTCAGTTAGATTATTTAGCATTTATTTAGCTTTTACTAATGGCCCCAATACAACCCCCCACCCCCTGTTCCGGTTTTCAAGCTTGCTGCTGGAAGAGGGTCAGAATAGGTTTTAATGTCGTAAGTAAATGGGAAATGGTTGGCAGTATTAGTAGATGTTAGTTCTTATATTTTGTAAACCTCTGGAGGGCTCTTGAAATATTTTCCACTTCATACTGAGTAGTATCAATGTTCTTGAATTGCTAATTTTTAGCAGTTTGGACTTATCTACATTACAGCTAATTACCTTCTAATTAGATGATGCCAACAATTCCTTTAGGTACTTATAATAACAGCTGAGGTACAGCCAATGACATTTCTTCCTGCCCAGTGTAAAGTCTTCCAAAAGGGAGACTTTTCATAGTTGATGGCAAGTTGGAAGGCAAATAATAACTAAATCAACAAAGCGAATTTCTGTATTCCCATTGGCGTTCCTGTTGCTACTGAAAGCACTTTTGTTTGCTACACAATTTTCTTTCTTTAGCTATTACTGCAACACTCCAACATAACCTTCAGCTCTCTAAATGTTTGCCCAACGCACATGACAAATGGTTATTTTGTATTTTGTTTTTCTCATCACTAAAATATCTCCATAGAAGTTGAAGCTGCAGCAGCAGAGGGGTTCACTCTGCAGCAGGCAGACGAGCGAGGGAAAGCAAATGTCGGCCCTTGTGTTTTGTCACAACCTGGCTCATGGGTTATGATAAAATAGACACAAGAGTACGACTTGCAAATATTTATTGTATAGAAAATTAAAGAAACTAATCAGATTTATGTAGTCTGCCTGTATCAATGAGATGCAATGGGAATGGGTGACAATGTTGAATAATGTCAGGTGTTAAATAAAGCAAACCACACAAACCAATCTGATCCCAGAGGATAACCATGATGGGCTCGTTCACCCATTGCTGCACAGGTCCCAGGCTTCTATAGATGAAGGTGCTCTCAGTCAGCTAAACTGCTTCACTCCAGCCAAATAACCCGTTTCTTTAAACAGCTCAAGCAATCAGTCAACCAGCAGAGCTGTCACAGTTTGAACCTATTAATTATCTATATCTCCAAAAGAAAATTTATTGCTGTAAGTCTAACCTTTCTAAATAAAATCCAGCACAATGTGACCTAGAAAATCGTACTGATGGGCCCAACCCAGCCCAATACCTGATCCAAGAATGACATCAGTATTGGACTGATATTGTTTTAGATTTCTAATACCACTATACTAAAATCTCTTTTTACAATATAACTTTCACTGGTGCCAACCTCACTGTCCCTGACTGATGAGAGGAGGAAGTGTGGGCAAAATGAGGAAATCTGTACCCATGAAACAGAGTCTGGGCACCTCTGCTGACACCGTTATCTTGAAAAGCGTCGCGTCTCATTAGGACCAGATGCAGCATCACCGTGTCCTCCTTTCAGACTGTCAGAATACGGCAACAACCGGTAGGTTTTCAGATTAAAGAGCTGAACGTCTACATTTTTAAATTACTTTTTTGTATTATATTGCCTCAGATTCCAGAAAATAAAAGCTTTTTAAACATTTAGTGCTTGCTTTTTAAAAACAAAAGTTTATTATTTGGAGCTGATCTTTAAATGAATGGCAGGTAAATTTAGCAGGTTAAGGTGACGGATATTGGCACGCTTGTCTTTTGCAGAGGTGTGGCAGGATAATTGCACATTACTTCTTCTGTTTCTGCAGGCTTTCGCTGCAGCTTTGGCATAAACAGCCAAACCACATGTTTGTCTTGTGTTAATGGAAATTTACCTGACAGCTTTATTCAGAGGAAGATTGAGGGCAAAGGAAGGGGGAGTCAGACCTGTGCTAAATAATAAATACATTTGACCCTTTAAGCCATTTTTGTTCTTATTTTAGGTATTTTGTTCTTTAACTATTCAGTAAAAGACTGCGTAATGGATTTTTTGTCCACTAGGGGGTAGACAATCGGCACATTTGGGGCTTTCTTCTTTGTTACAATTTTTGGCCCAGTTAAAAATGGGGGACAAACTAAAGGCCTGTCTGGTTGTGTGTCAGCTCACTATGTGTTGAGCTTTGATTTTACTTTAGTGTAAAAACACTGCTGTTATTAAATATTTGTCCTGTCATTATATTAGTCTGGAAATATTAAAACACTGAGGTGGAGGTGGAATGTATTTAGGACTCAGGAGAAGCTGCAGTCATGTGGAATCACCTAGATGTCATCTTCACTGTATGTTAATATGAAAAGGTGACAGTAAATTTGTTTGGGTTATTGGAAAATAAATCATAGCTGAAAGGAGATCAGTTAGTGGAAACTTTTTTGTGGACTCAATGTAATGGAAAGGAAGAAATTTACCCATCTTGAGAAAACCAAAGATTGTTAATGGAAAATCTCTTAGACATCACTAACAAATGTTCAAACCTACAGTGCCTTGAAAATATCTCCACTTACCTGGACCTGCAACCTCCAGATATTTCATTGTTTTTTTTTATATGACAGTACCCAACGGCCTTCAGAAGTTACCTATGCAGTAAATAGAATCCATCTGTGTGTAATTCAATGTCCAGCTGTTCTGAGATGACATTACATATTAGTCAGAGAACATTATTGAGCAGAACAATATTTATTGATGAAGACCAAGGAACATAGCAGACAGGTCAGGAGTAAAGGTACAGAGACGTCGAAAGGAAAGTTAAGGTAGTGGTCAACATATCACAGAGAAATGTTCAATTCATTACAGGAAAATTGAAAGACTATGGATTATGGACTGCATAGACTGGATTATGAAAGATTTACCTTTCAAGAAACTTCTGTCCATGTAGACCGGCAAGACAGACAAACAGATACATTTATCAGAGAAAGCGGTCAAGAAGTTAATGATAACTCTGGAGGAGATTTGGAAATCCATTTTTCAGGTGGGAGAATCTGCCATCAGAACAGTTATTAACTTTTTTTTTTTATTGTCTACTCCACAAGTATTTCGAAATAAAAAATGGCTTAAAAAGCCCATTATGAAAGAAAGCCATTAGAAGTTCTATTTAAGGACAGCTAAAGGAGACGAGTGCAAGAAGGTCCTCTGATGAATGTTTGTGTAGGGGGGAAAAAAGCACAAGTACAGCGTAATGCTGCTACCATCATGTTTAACGGTAGAGATGGTACATTGATCAGAGTGGTTTGGAAGTTAGATGGGGCTAAATACATCTGGTTAAATAACTGGTTTTCTTCAAGCAGAAAACCGGATATTAGCTGCAAAAAGACGTAAGGCTGGACTAGAGGTTCACCTTCCAGCAGGACAAGGGCCTAAACACACCGACAGAGCAACAGCGGAATGGTGTTAGATCAAAGCATATGTGGTAGAATAGTGGTAGAATTCCCTATTAATGGTGTACTAATCGCTTATAACACTGTCGATACGGTGGAGGAGCAAAACGAGCACCAGCATTATGTTTAAGACAAACCGTAGTTACATTTACTTGGGGTAGTAGTAAGTTATTAAGAGGCTAATAGCGCTAATGCTAGCATACATTCGGCACTAACTTATATGATTTGTTAGCTATATTTTGTTGTTATGATCGCAAACATTAATATCCTATAGTTGTATAAAACCTGTATGGTGGCTTGTCTCCCCTGTGTGGACCACTGCTCACGAGGGCCCGCGGATAAAGAGGAAGATAAATCCGGGGGAGCAAGGTACATAGCAGTGTTAGTAACTACCCCCGCTGTGATGGGGGCAGTTACTTAAATGAGGGAGTCTGCAGTGTTTCACTTTTCAGAAAAAGTCGGATTTTGTCCTTTCTGGTTGATTTCCCAAGACTAAATTGATAGAATGTGGAAAAGTTAAAGAGAACTTTTGAAAGACTGTTTGGCTCTGAGCTGTCCTAAAACATCTTCCACACCTGTGCATTCACACAATGCCTGAACCGCGTGTAACCTTTGCAATCCCTGTCAGGGGATGTAGAATAACTTTTGGTTAACCTTTCCAAACAATTACGTTATCGTCGCAATATTCCCAAAACTGACTAAAACATGGTTCTTGTTTTCGTGATTCAAATTTGATATTATAATTGACAATGACTTGTTTTGCTTCTGTTTACTAATGTAGATTTATGCAAAACGTCTAAACATGCATACTAGCAATTCTTTAGTTGTCATTGTAGTTATTCCTTCACGAAGCTCACACCACGCCACTACTGTTACACCGCAGAGCCGTGATCCGCAAGCATTTTCTTTTTTTTGTAACCAAAGTCATTCTATTGTCTGTCTTCTGTCTCCCTATCTATTGTCTCATTTTCCAGCGTTGACTCTCAAGGGAAATTTGTTGGCTTATATTGGCAGAATCAAAGTTTGTATTGGCAGGATTATGATGGCCGTAAACTGGGATGTTAGTTTAAGCTACGGACCGCTCTTTTAGCATTTTAAGAGACTCTGTTTTATCTCTCAAGATCAGGCTTTTACAGTTTCTTTCCATCCTTCTCAGCATCACTGTAAGAAGAGGTGACCTGTGTGAACTTTTCCCTGGTGACATAACTTCATTAGGGTTCTAACAAATCACTCGAGGCGTTTGTTCATTTTTGAGAAAAAAAAAAAAAAAAGAACGAAAAGAAAAACACACTGTGGAATTTCTGCCACCAGGTCCGTACATTTAGGGTGATTTCATATCCATGAAGGACGTGTCATTATAGCCGACGAAAGACGCACAGCAGGGTTTTATACTTGCCTGGGTTTGTATTATCACTGTCAGCCTAATCCATCTTCATTTGTGTTTGAACTTGCTGAACTGCGTTTTCAGACCCGAGCTCCGCTGATGCGCACATCGGCGGGGCCTGGACGGGTGCCATTCTTCATTCACTCAGCTTTTCCGTTCATGCTCCCCATTATAAGCTGCTTTTATAAGATGATCTCAGTTAGGTATGAAAACAATCTTTTCTGGTGTTTACATATGCACGGTGACCTCTTGCTGCATTGAGGAGTAGTAGGGCTGGGTTTATTTTCAGAGGCTGCGGCTGTGCAGCTCTTGTGTGTTTTATGACACTCTGTTGTTTGTTTGCTGGATCAACACAGATGAGCAGTTTTCTTTGCTTACAAAAGCACGCATATAGCAGCTTTAACCTGTCAGCTCATCCCTCACTCTGACAGCATTTGTTGAGGTTTCCTCAGTCGCAGCTGCTGTGAGGGTTAGCGGTTAATGCTGGGTGTTGGTAGACCTTGAGCAGGGTGCCTTGGATCTCTCGGAGCAAATGTTATGTCAGAGGAAACGAGAAGCGACGATTGACGGCGCGGGGAAGAGTTTGAACGGAAAGAGCGAGCTAAATGGACGGGGCGAAAATGCGTATCAGGAGCATCGAAAGTGACCTGTTGGGTCTGGTCCTGTCTAATTAAAAGGGAATGAACAGTAGCAGCGCGTAGTGAACATCTGCTGGGAGTAGATCCCCCTCCTGTGTTTGTTTTGGATGTTTAAAGGAACAATACCTCTCCTATTCGCCTGCAGATGGAATTCGGAGTCAGGTTTTGTGTCCCGGGAAGATCCGATCATTCCACTGTTATCTAGAAGAATGATGTAGGTCTCCGGAGAAGGAAAGGAACAAGGGGGAGGAAGCGGGTGCACCTGGATGAGAGTGGACTTGTTCCACAGATTCAGCATAGTGGCCTGCTGCATCTTTAACGAATATTCCTGGAGCTAGATTGCAGTGTGGGGTTATGTAAGAGGTAGAGAGGTAGCCCCTCAGGAGCCGGTATCTGCCAGGGCAAAAATGTTCATGCCATAATGCTTGGGTTGGGTTGGGTGAGGGAGCGCAGCATGTTTGTCATCTGTCAAAATTTGGAGTACTTCACAGCGTCAACTATTTGGAGTATGTCCTTGCCAGTTTTTACCGTTTCACATAAAGCAGAGCTGAGTAAATGGAAAGAACGGAGAGACCAGCACAGATGAAAGGGAAATCAGTCAAGACGTCAAAGGGAACACGTAGTGAAAAATCTAACTTTTCTATTTATGCAAATGTTTGGGTTGTTGCTAACAACTGAAAGACCCTGATTTTGTTTGTCTAACAATACTTTAAAACATTTTCTGGCATTCAGAAATGCAATTAATAGTCACCAAGTCATATTAGGAGAAAACAATATTTACTAACATCAGTTTAAAACAAATCGTAACTCTTGATCTTCTTCTAACTTTATGTTGAAATATGTGTGAAGTTCCTCCCGTAGCTTTAAAGAGACGGCACCAAAACGAGTTGCTCTGAGACATACAGAGTCAGAACAGGGGTAAAAAGGTGGAATGTGGGGGGTAAACTGATGAAGGATTCGGACCAAAGCATCGCAATTCGACTTTATATAGACCACAACTGAATGATTTTAATGTGAAGAGGAAGAACTGAAAGCATGATATGTCCCCTTTAAGCAGAGCTGGAATTGCACACAGATATAAAACGTTTCTGAAAGGGTCACTTTGGACATTTTGAGCAATGAGGCATGTGTTCTGTCATCTACTGTGCCCCCTATCCTAAGGTACATGATTATTGGTAGGGTCTTGCGTCAGAATATGTGTCACAAAACATTCAAACAAAACAACTCAAGTACTGCAGTACCAAGGCCTTTACAAGGAGGCCTTGGTACTGCAGTCCTCTTGGATTTTGGCCAAAGTACAACTGTACGCTGTCATAAAGACCTCAGGACATCATGTCAACCTGTGAAAAGACGGATACTATGTTGGTTTTAAAGTGTTTTACTGTGTAACCATAGACGCGGATATCCTTGTCACTCACTTAAAGACTTGGGCACTCACGCTGGCCTCCGACGCTGGCCACTTTGAGGCAAGTGTCTCTGCCTATGGGCATTTAGCAGTGAAGGAATGGAAAATGTCATTTAAACCAGCATCGCTTGCATCCCCTCAGCCAGCTGGCTTATATGCTGATGCATAT
Source organism: Fundulus heteroclitus (assembly GCF_011125445.2). Classification (NCBI taxonomy): domain Eukaryota; kingdom Metazoa; phylum Chordata; class Actinopteri; order Cyprinodontiformes; family Fundulidae; genus Fundulus; species Fundulus heteroclitus. The sequence goes on along the minus strand of NC_046362.1, from coordinate 23,047,151 downwards.
AAATGTCAATGTATGCAATTAAACTGAAATGGCATTTCGGTTTATTTGTTTTCGTCTTTCTTTTACGCTGGGGCATGACTTGTGCTAAGCATGTCCATCAGTTTGACTGAACGACTGGTTAGGGAGGCTGCTAGTGAGAAAAGGGTGTTTTGAACTGAGGTAGAGCAGCAGTGAAGAAGAAAAGTACACTTTGTCACAGCTTTTCCTGTGGAGGTCCAGTCTGTTGGTAATAAAAATATGATTTTTTCTTTCGTAATATTGACACCAATGACATTGTTACTCAACAATCTGTTTCTATAATATCAATCCGATTGCAATCGATCACCACAGGGGAATAATATTATAGGTTTTAAAAGTAAAACAACTTATTAAAAGACTGAGGTTAGACCAGATGTTCGGCTCATAAAGGTAAAAACTCAACACACAATTGCAATATTTAAATACACTTCTGTTGGATGATTCCTTTTCAAGCCGAGGCTGCTTTTATTTCTCTACTCCATGTTACAAATGATCACAGAACAGAGCGAAACCCAGAGGTTTTAACTTTTAGTGGTGTCACAAAATGTTCCAGCTGTTAGTGGAGGTTGGAGATGGAACCAAACTGCAGAGCAATCAAGATTCTGGCTTACAAGCGTCGGTACAAGGCTTTTCCATTAACCGGCCGAGGTCAAGCCAGCGTACTCTGGATTACTGTCAGCACTTATGCTTGTCGAAGCAGGGTGGTAAAAAGTTTGATTACTCTGCTGTATCAAGTGAAGACAGATATTCAGAACAGAGAGGTGTCAATGCTTCCTCAGTCAATCCACTGAGGAAACACCGCAATCAGTAACATGAAGTATTTGCAGATGTTTTCCTGCACTAATCTCCCCACTGGAATATATTTTATGTCTGATTGTGTAGGGTTTTGTTCTCTTTTTGTACATCTCTGGTCATAGGCTGGCTAAAGGACTTAGACCATAAATATTCCTTTCAATATCTTGCATAAGTATTAGCATCATAACTGGGGTACGAGCTTCAGAGCACTTGTCTTAAAGAAGCTCAACAAGCTAATAAGGAAGGCCCGCTCAGTTCTGGGGACTCCTCTACAACCTCAGGAGATGCTTTTACGAAGAAGGCTTCTTTCTAAAATGGAAGGACAATATGGACAATCTGAGCATCACCTTCATCAGACTGTCTTAATGTAACAGAGTGTTATCCATCAGAAGCTTCTACAGATCTGCTGTAAGACATCCTTCCTGCATGCAGCCATCTGCATCTACAACGACTCGTTAAAGAAACCCCTATAATATTAGTTACAACATTTAATTTCAGCTTGGGATTAATAAAGAAAATTTGAATTGAATTAAAGTATCCCTTCCAATTACTTACATGTTGTCATGCTTCATGCAAATAGTGTCATGTTTTACAAAGTGTGACTCAATATGAGGGCAACCACGGAGACAGACGGAACGGTAAGAGAGTTTATTAAAAACAGGCGAGGTTTGTTCCGCTGGGAAAAGATGGGGAGACTGGTGAGCAAAGGAAGGTTCCTATGAGAATAATGGGAGGACATATGACTAACAGAGGTCGAGGCTGGGTTTTGTCCGGGGAGGGTGATGTCCAGGGTTTGGGCTGTAGGTGCAAGTCTGGTGAGTTCTCTCCGGTATGGTGTTGTTGGAGGGTGGACTAAACCAGAAAAGTGATCCGAAGGCTTTCTCTGATTCTTGGAGGTCCGGCTTGGAGTTTCTTTGCCTGGAGTCCAGGTTTCTTGGCGGAGAGGGGGAAAAAAACAGGTACACGGAGTTAGGTCCAGGCTAGGATTTTAACAAGGTCAAGATATCTAGGTTGGTCAAGTACCATGCTGGAAGCGAGAAAGAACTGACACCCTCCTGCTGGATTGAGCTCCTTAAAAAGGGCTCCAGTTAGTGGTGATGTGGAGCACCTGCCCGTCACGCCCTGCAGAGGAGGAGAGAGAGAAACCCAAACCTACACCTAGACCTGAGAGTGTGACAAATAATCTGTAAAGTGCATCTGTATCCCCTCCATGCTTTACATTGCTCTACGTTTATTTGTCCTTTGAACTCCACCATTTTGTGTCCATGAAACCAATTACACCTTCTAAGTATTTAAACCTCCAATCATTATTACTCACTCGAATCTTGCACTCACCCTATTCTTTGCTGTTTTGTGTTTACGTCTTACAGCATTTTTAAATTCCATTTTTCTCCCCCCAAATATATCATTATCATCATGATTTTGCCTTCCTCCTGCTTGCACCTGGATCCTGTCACTCGGCACTTCCTGGCAAGCCTTAAATATCTTGACAACTTTATCCCTGATCCGCCCGGCGTGCTCCTTGGTCTATGTGATGCTGTTTGAACACAAATGCACACAAATCTGTCAGTGCACGGTTATGTGCTACTTTGTGTCGATCTATCAGATAAAATCTAGATTAAATTCATTAAAGTTTGTACTAAGATGTGAAAATGTTCCAGGAAAATTGATGCTTTTATAAGGTACTGCAGTATCTATGACCAGCAGATACAGGGTGAGACTGCCCTGTGATTTCTATCCTCTCCTACCTGTGACGGAGGAAAGATTTCAAATCCATTAGGGTCCCCAGCTGCCTTTGTTTACCATTCTGCGTTGCTCATTAATATGTTGTTAACATAGAATGCCCAGTTGCTTAATAAGAGTATGATCATAACATAAAGGTGATTTAATGTAGAGATCTAAATATAGAGACTTTTAGTAAACAACAGCCACCTCTTCAAAATGGATGTGTACGCAGTGAACTTTGTGTGTGTGTGTGTGTGTGTGTGTGTGTGTGTGTGTGTGTGTGTGTTTGAGTGCCTGCACAGGTACTCTTTTGTATTGAGCTAAAAACACATGTTCTATCTCTTGTATCAATATTTTGGGACGCTGGAATGTGCCTCTGTAACAGCTTGTGGCAAATTAATTGCTTGTATGGAAGTTGAAGATTAGTAGGGGCGTGTTTTGATTTTATTTGGATGTTCTTCAGCTTTTTTAGTATCTTTCACAGTTTGACGCTTCTTTTTGCTGCAGACATACTTGACGACGCGAAACAAAAAGCATGGAGACAATATGCAAATTTAGGTGGCAAAATGCCAGGAATCTATCTGTAAAAAAAACAAAAACTAATTTGATGTATTGTTACTCTCTGTTTGACCAGTTAAGCTTGAAATATCTCATTTCATTTTATAGATAAATGTAATTGTGATCGTGGGGGTTTCAATGTGTTTTGGCAGCAAGTTTGATCAAAAGTGTTGCAGAGTTTTCTAGGTTTAAAAAGTGCAAAAATACTCTTTAGTGTGAAAAGAGGGAAGTTAAACGCACATCAGTAGATGAGTTGCATGTCCGTTAAGACTTTTAATAAACATGAATGTTTTATGTGTGCAGGCTTTTCTCTATTCATCGTCATTGAACGTTCCAATAAAATTTTGCCCTTATTTTCTGTTAAAGTTCGTTTTTATGACCAACGGAGATGCTGGTCAACATTGCACATTTTTTATTAGTGATCCACATGAAGTTCCTGCTGGGGTTCAGCAAACTTTAGGTGCTGTGATGATAGAAGAGGCTTTTTTTCCTATCATGCCTCCCCAACAATTTGTTAAGTACAGCGACTCTCAAAATCAAAGACACCCCTGTTTAATTCCTGATAATGGGGATCTAAAATATTGAGACCCTGGTAAATCATTAAAAATTTTGTACCACCATTGTGACACATAACCTGCACAATTCAACAGAAAAACAAATCTTTTTTTGGGAGGAAAATATCAAAAATAAAAAAGGTTCAAGTGAAATATCCTGACATTTGCTCAATTCTATTCTTTATGATTTTTTATGGTCTAAAAATTAACTGAAACTTTGGGGATACAACTCCTAAAGGTACATCTGGGAAACATACATTACTGTGCAACACAGAAAAGAACAACAGGCCTACACGGAAACATGGTGTTGGTGGAGGTTAATTTTCTTCAGACGGACTTTGGGTTTTTGTGAAGGTGGATAAAATTGTAACCAGTTCCATAAGCCACTCATTTTTGCTCCAAAACCCCCAGGTTGCTTCCAAAAAGCTGAAGATGAAGAGGGATTTAATTTCAGTATCATAGGGAGTCCAAACAAAGGCCAAAATAAGCAAAAAAGAATGGCTTTAGCAGAAGAAAAGTAAAGCGCTGGAATGGTTGAGCCAGAGTTCAAAACTAAATCTGACAGAAAATCTGTTGGGTCACCTAAAGAGGCCTCAGGCCTGTGGACAAGACATGCCTTTAAAATCTGATAAATGTGTAGAATATTTGAAAGGTAGAGTGGTCAAACATGATCAAACAAAGATGTGGGATGGCGATGGACTCCTAGAAAAAAGACTGAATGTTGAACTTAGATCATTGGTGTTTCAACAAAGCATTGGTTTAAGTTTGTGCATACACATGCAACCGGGTTATTTTACTTTTTTAAATTTTTTTATTTTCACCTAAAGATTTGTTTAAGTTGAATTGTACAGGGCATAGCCACATTAAAGGTAGAAAAAGTGTTTCAAGTATTTATGAAGTTAAAACACATTTTAAGAGACGTGTACACTTTTTAGAAACATTGTATAAACCATCGTATAGGTGTTACGGAGACTTGGGCCGTTTCTCAATTCACGAGAACGCGAGTCCGTGCTCGCGTTCTCGTCAAGTCTGTTCTCGGTAAGAACACAGGAAGATCGGACTTGACGAGAACGCGAGCACGCAGCACGTATTGTGTATTGGAACAGAAGCTTACTCGTGACGTCATCACACCCGCAGCTCTTGAGCATTTCTTTAACGTTCAAAACTATTTATACACTACACCATCATATCTTATTGAAAACGTTTTTTTTTTTCTTATTTTCTAAAAAGTCTAATAAAATATCTAAAAAAAATTACAGAACTGTGGATATAAAACCAGCAATAGCGGGAATTTCTTTGTTGGGAGTTGTAATTGTTGTAGTTGTAGAGGCGATTGAATCTTCTTTAAAAAAAATAAGCACTTTGTAGAAGCAAAATGAGCGATACGAGCAATATTGCTGTTGCTTCGGTTGTTGGTCAGCTTTACCAGCAGGCTGAAGAGGAGGTGATGCAGTTGAGGAGGCAAATCCGAGCAAGGAGAAGATTGATGCGGCAGAGGAGGCTTAGAAGGCAGGCTTTGCTCACCCGTCTATTGCCAACTGGTAGGCATTTTAAGATTGACAGCCTATTTCCTACTTTTATCTTTAAAAAGACATTGAGGATGGTATTAAAAATGTGATCAGGTTGAAATTGTGACTATTTGTCTATAAATAATTAAAATGAAGATCCAATTTTAACATTAGAAACAGTATGACAGTAAAGTTAAGCTACTTTATTGCACCTACAGACCTTCACAGCATTGATCATTAAGAAAGGGAAAAAAAACACATTTTGATGTCTGTCCACCTTTACAGTGATTAATCTATAAATTATGTGCAGTTAGTTCAGCTCATTTTTCAGTGAAATGGTAAAAATACCAGAGAAGGGAAGCCATTTGTTACATTTACTATACTTGACAACACTATACATTTTACCTTTTCTTTCTTGAGAACTATAATTTCTGCATGTTAAGCAGTTATAGTTTTATGGTGTGAAAAGAAGAGAATTGAAAAAAACAATGATGGTAACATTTGGCATTTTTTATTTACAGGAAGAAACAGAAACAAAATATGTGAGGATAAACCCCTCTGTGCCAATCCTCCAAATATTTTTTAATGAAGGTGACCTGAAACCAGCCTTCAGGCTAAACAGGGCCACCATCGTCCTCCTCCTTCAGCTGCTGCCCATCAGAAGGCCCATGGATGGCCACAGGAGATAGAGGTGCTGGTGACCCTCTGCTGGCTGGCCTGTGGTGCATCCTATAGGGAAACAGCTTGCCAGTAAGATCTCTTACCTTCTTGTCCTTAAATAGAGCCAACAATGACGCACAATTGATTAATAGATTATATTAATTGAATAGAACATTAAGACATATCAGCATATTACCTAAATTACAAGTTAATTTTATATTTGGTACAGGTCAAGTGGAGGCATGCTACAACAGGCACCACGCCAAGGCTGATAAACATCGTTGAGCGCGCCTTTGGTGGTCTGAAGACACGGTGGCGTTCCATCTTCTTAAGGGCGCTGGAAGTCCGCCCGACGTTTGCCCCAAAAGTAATCGCTGCCTGCTGCATCCTCCACAAAATTAGTATAGAGGCAGGGGACCAGCTTGACGTGGAGGATGAGGGGGTTGATCCAGAGGAGGATGACCATCCAGCGGCTGAAGACAGGGAGCTGCTGCAGCTGGCTGCATGTTTAAGTGAACATGACTACACCTGACGTAATGTAGATCAGTTCTAGTCATGTTCACATGCTGCTTCATTTCATTTTTTCACCACCTGTGAAAATACATTAAATAATCGTTAAATAATTTCCATTCCAACTATTTTTAATTGTAAGTTTATAAGCATTGTCTATTTGTATGAGATCTTAATAGGAGTTATTTCTTAGTTTTAAACCATGTTAATAACTGTTAATAATTTGTTGAATATATTACACCTTCATTCTTTTCCAAAGATTAAACATTTGTATAAAATAAATGTCTGTTTTTTCATATATTATTACTATTATTTTCTTTCCCTCTTTCTCCTCTCAATTATCCTTGTCCTGACTCAGAAGAAACTCACTTAGATAGGAAAAACATTTATAGAATGTATTTATTTATTTATTTTATATGCTGCTGTTGTCCTAGGGAGACATTTACAATTTATTCCAGCAAGTATTGAGTTAATAAAGCAACACACGTCAGTCAGATAAACACAAAACAAATAAATCATGACCAGCGGTATTATGCACACTACTTTTTTTAATTACGCACTAACTCTGTAAACAGGCCACATAGATAAAACTTAAAAGTATAATGTTCTCGCCTCAAACGATCTGAAAACGTACTTTTGAACAACAACAGCAGCAGAAAAGAGAATTTTTAACTTACCGCTGTGAGCTCTGTTTGCGCCGTCTCGAATCAAGCTGCGGCCGCGGTGCATTCTGGGCAAGCGGACAGTCTGAAGAACGCACAAGTCTGCTCTGATGCATGCTCGATAAAGAGGGCGGGCGAGAACAACATCCGGGGAATTCGGCGCGTTCTCGATTTGGCGTTCTCAGCATTGGAACAGTGCTCGGTCTGAGGCTGATGACGTGTCACGAGCACACGAGCACACGAGAACGCTCAAGAACGCATATTGAGAAACGGCCTTGGTGACCCTTAGATGTCCCGTTCTAATGGCAAGCTTTTGAGATATGTGTTAGCGACCTATTCTCTGTGTGTGGAAGCAAGACCTACCTGGACCCTTGTCTAGCATTTTTTGCCATAATTGCTTGGGGTTTGAAACCTGCTTTTTGCAAGGCAAAACAGTAAAAAAAAAATGTATCTGACTTTAGTTATGGGCAAACTTAGGTGAGTAGCTAAAGGAATGTGGCCATTTTCTGCCATATGAATAAGACATACGCCTGCCTTACTTGACCAGCATGTTCTCTTGTCTTTTCCATTTTAAGGACTAGCAAAGAGAGAAGGGCGTCATTTTCACATCCTATTCTAGCAGGATTAAGACGCCAACACACATACACACAAGTATGGATTTAAGTATTGATTTTTGCCAAATATCAAAGGAAAGCATACCCAAACAATCTCCAATTAGTGTTGTTACAGAAGATTAGAGTTAAAATTACAATAATTGATTTTTTTATTTGCATCTGGATTTATGCCTGGCCAAGTTCTCAGTTGGATTTGTCTGGATATATACCACACATCAGCTTCATGAGCTTTCAGTGACACATTTAAACAGAAACAAGCCTCAGTTGTCCAGCATCTCTCAGACTGAAGTGTCATTCTTTCAAGAATATGAAATGCAGTCCAATAACACATTATCTATCTCCATGCTGTTAATACAGCTTTGTATGTTTCAGTTTCAGTTTCTTTATTGTCCCCCGTGGGAGAAATTAGTTTTTCAGCTAGGCATTCTCATACATGCATACATGTATACGTCACAACACAGATTTGCAAAATCATAAATACACAAAAGAAATCTAAAAAATAAAAAGCTAAAATTTACTCAATCTTAGAGACCCAACTGCTGCTGGTACAAAAGAGTTCTTCCATCTGCTTTTATCGGTTTTTATCCTAGGAAGCCTAAACCTTTGCCCAAAGGGGAGAAACTGGAACTCCACATTGAGAGGGTGGTCAGGAAACTGTAAAATCAACTTGGCTTTCTGAGTGGTACGACAAATAAAAATTTCATTCAAAAGAGGTTTGGCAACGCTGATTATCTTATTTGCTGCCTTAACAATTTTGTTTAGTCTGTTTTTTATTTTGAACACTCAGATTACCGAACCAGGCAACCTTAGAGAAGGTTAAAATTGATTCCAAAAGACCTATAAAAAAGGCTCATAATCCTTCTGTTTACACTAAAAATATTTAACCTCCTTAAAAATTACAATCACTGCAACCCTTTTTTATGATTAAGTCTGTGTTCATGTTAAACGGCAGCTTATTGTCGAGGGTTGTAACCAAATATTTGTAATTTGCAACCCTCTCAGTTTCAGTGCTGTTAATCGGTACTGGATTAGGAGACTGTGGAGCTTTACAGAAGTTAATGTCCATGTCTTTCGTTTTTAAAATATTTAGTTTCAGGTTATTTTTTACACACCAATGAACAAAGTGACACATTTGTTTTATTTTTGATCAGTCTTTCAAATGGCTTCATTACTAAATATGTTAATGATGTATGCGAAACCCATTATCCTGAGGATTTAAAGGGAGCTTTTCCATTGAGAAAAAAGGGTGTGCAGACGATCCATATAGTTTGCCTGTGGCCCATTTTTCTCTCAAGCCCCTTGATTTTTCCACTTCAGGGAGGAAGGTGTGATCTTCTTTTTACCCTAAATATATAGCGTGTGAAACCTGGTCCATGAGGCATTACGGGATTTAACACTTAAACTGACTTAATGTAAAAATGATGTTCAAAACTCAGTGATGTATATATACACGGTCATATATATATATATATATATATATATATATATATATATATATATATATATATATATATATATATATATATATATATACACACACACCATTATAGGTAATACTGAGTCATCTTTGTAAGTTATAGCATGTTTCTCTCATGCTAACCAAAAAGCGTTTAGATAACTGATTTGCTGTGAATTGACACATTACATTCATCAGCCGCCTTGCTGATATCTTGCTTGGGCCTAATTTTGTCTATTTATCAAAGTCATTTGACGCAGGTTCAACATGGTTTTGGAAGCATTCCTCTGAGGTTCATGGTCCAAATCATTGTGATGGTATTAGTTGTTGAATTTTTTTATTGTTGATTTCCCATTTGATGTTTTGTTTGTTGATCTCCCATTTGATCACATCCAAAGGCGTTCTATTGGATTGAGTTGACTCACTGTGGAGATAACTGGAGTACTGTGAACTGACTGCATTGTTGAAGCCACTAGTTTGAGATGATTTGTGACGTGATGCTTTCTCATGTTGGAAGGAGCCATTCTTTTTTGTTGTTAAAGCCAAATTTTGTAATTATATGCAAGTTGTAGTTCAAATAGAAACTCCTTGCACCATCTAACGTTTTTCCAACGTATAAGTGTTTGTCCACACAGTTGCTGTCCATTGCATTTGTAGTTTCTGAAATACTTAGACCGGTAATGTTTAAAATAATTTTCCTGCTCTGATACTTGGTTTGAACTTCAGCAAGTAGACTTCACCGCATTAAATGCCTACATGCACGTGGCTGCCATGTGATTGGGTGACTTGCTTTTTGTGTTAACAAGCTAATGAACAGCTGGACCTAAAAAGGTGAATGTGATCGAACTGAACTGTACGTACACTTCAGGTTTCTGTTCCCAGTGTTCAATCAAAATCCAGCCACTCATATGGGGCATTGACTGTTTTATGTCTGCTCATTAAGAACCATATGTTCTCCTTCTTGCAAGTTTGGAGAAGATCTGCCCACTCTGAGTGCTAGAATCAATGGTCCAGCAGGCCTTTAAAGCATGGGAGACTCATACTAAAACCCCATCTGGACCCCATCACGACTTGGTAAACTCAGCCAGATCCTACATGGAGCCATAGAAGCAGGGCTATACTCCCATCCACCATTACGAACAAGTCCAACGATGGCTGAAGACAAAAGGTGATGCACCATTTGTCACTACCTCAATATTGTTTTTTTTTTTGACAAAATGTAGATCTGTTCAATGTTTTCTTGAAGAGACTTTCAATCTTATCAAAATTGTTTCGGTAATGCAGTGGAGAGACAGGGAATGGATAAATCATTCAAGAGATGGTCTATTCTTTTTGTGTATTAATTTAACAATGAATGGCATTGCAGCTCTGCCTCATAAAAAAAAATCCTAAAGGGATAGCGATAAGGAAAATCTTTAGCTTGCACCCTTAGTTTCTTTTTCATGAGATCACACTTTGGAGAAAGGGTAAGGATTTATCATTGAAAATGTAACATAGGAGATACAGGTTTGGTTGACCCCTGTGGCTTTGCGACGACAAATCAGAGTGGTTTTCTCTCACTTGAACTCTTCACACCCTGCGCATGTGCGTTTCTTGACAGGTGATTTAGGGCTGCTAACTTGGAATTTCTCTGAGTCTCCACCTGGAGATGCAGCTTACAGTACATTAAGCCGTGAGCTTATGTAAGGAGGACGCTGAAGAAGAGTGAAGTAGAAGAGCAAGTTTCCACATGTTTTTGGATCATACTCCTCGTTTTCTTCAATACTGTCATCACTAAAACAACAGCCGGCTTCCCTCAACACTCCATCTCCCAGAAGCGGCCTGTCAGCTATCTGTATTTCTTGCTGCTAGCATATATTAGAAATACCAAAGGGTTTCTTTGTGCTACAACAGCCAAGTCAACTGCTGTAGGCCGAACATGGCCTTGTTGTCCCATACTGCTCAGCCAGAGTGTTCCTCTGGCTCCCTGAGCTCAAGGATTAATTATTTCACCCTTTTATTGACCTGATATGTTTTTTTTGCCTTTCAAATATGGATTAAGTGTCCCGACCTTGTGTTCACTGCACATGTGATTTCTTCCAGTCATTGTAGTGATCAGTTTTGGAAAGAGGGCCGGTGGCCATAAAGAAAGTCAAAGCTCTGTGTCTCGTTTTTGTAGAGATTTACTGTAATGATCAAACTTTAGGAGGTCACCACCATGCCAAATACAGTTGTTGTTACGAAATTGTAACAATAATAAGCCTCCTTTATGAGAGCTGACTTTAAGTGGTCGTTCTTGTTTAATGATCGGAACCCCACAGGGCTGCGTTATGGACATCATCAATGCACCGCAGTCGTAGACGAAGAATAGCTTGGACTGCAGATCAGAAGTCCTCCAGACTTTTGTTCTTCAATTGCAAAGCTGCTAAAACAGAAACAAAACCAGCTGGGCTTGGTACGTAGCTGACTGAACCTGAGCTGCCCCTTCCCTTTTTTCTGCTCCATAAACTCTACCCAAGTTAATCAACTTTATAACTGCATAATTCTGTGAAAGCACATTTATTGGACATCTATAAATACCTGTATATATTACCCATGTGAAAAACCTGGTGTGTTACGTGCAGATATCCTTCCTGTGTCTTGTGGGGGGTTGTCTGTGCTTTTGATTTGGTTTAAGCGATGTAATTCAAGTGGTTTATCGACTGTCATTTTGATGGTTCAAATTCTGCACGTTACTCTTGCATGAATAGCAATGCATTAGTCAGGAGGGTTTCGAAGGAACCTACATGCCCACTTAAAGCACCCTCAGATAGTAAAGCATAGCTTTAGCGCTTTAATTTACCATAAATGGGTGGTTTGTAATTTTTATGTTAAAGCCTGCTTTGACATCTGTAAATAAAGGTATCCAGACTGTATTAACAGAATCAGGACTGAACTTAAATATCAGCTGTTGTTCACCAGGAAATAAAACTAGGTGAATAAACTCAAGCTAATCAGACGGTCTCTTATGGTTCTGGTTGCGAATATTGCTAGGTTACTGCAATAATCTGAGTATTTTCCTTTTGAAGTTTTACTGCTATGGTTGGTGTTATTGTCCTTCTGCATGACCCAGTTTCAGCAAAGCTCCATCTGCCAGACACATGTCCAAACTCTTCAATATAAATGACATTTGTTTACAGAAGAGCTCATGCCGGATTCAATGACTGCGAGGTGTCCAGGACGTCTGGCTGTGAAGAAAAGCCCCAAAAAATTATCCTCCACAACTGTAGTTTAGTTGGAGGTGGTCTTGTGCTTACGTTCTGTGCACTATTCTATCCACTCTCAATCAATCTGCTTACTGTTGTAAATGCTTTATTTTTATTTTGCACTTACAAATAATCTTTGCAGCTTGAATCAGGGCTTATGTGCATTGGAAATGACTCTATAAAGCTGGCCGAGATGGATGGAATGTAAGAATTCCTTCTCAAGTTGGGTTTCTCACCAAAGTGCTTCTAGCACTAACCCAGAGTTGCAATTATTTGATGCTGTATACAGTATGAAGTTTTACGGTAAATGTTTGCCGTAAATGTTTGCGCAGGGTGAAGTTTTACAGAAAAAATATTTTAAAACATATTTTTTGTCTGTATCCCATCAAAACATGGGCTAATTACACCAGTCTAATTTATTAGGGCTATACAAAAAAATTAAAATCCTGACCAGGCATGTATTTACTCCCTAAGAACTGAGATATCTGTTCAACTGAGTTGGGATTGTCATTGATGCAATAAGTGGAAATGATCAGATATCCAATATAATGACCTGTAATTAGTGAAATCAAATTCACAGTAGGAGAAGTAGGTGAGTTCATATAAAGCAAGTCCTGACTTCTTGTTCATTTCACAGCAGTGTTTTTTTTTTTTTCTTACTGGTTCGCTGTCATTAATTTGGCAGTCTGATAAAGGAGTGTAAATCCAACATGCCGCTGCCCCTGTTTGGCTTTCAGTCTCTTTAAACCTACCCTCAGGTCCTGAAAATAGCTTTTCTATTCTTTTTTAGTAGTTGGTGCTAAGATAGCAGCCCTGTTCTGGTGCCAGAAGCCGCCCCCATGCTCGCCCCAAGCAATAAAAGAAAAAGGCCTGATGTTGCATTTCATCCTTGGGTCAATGTATAGAAGAGAGAAACATATTTGTTTGAGATAGCACCTTTGAGACTAAACGAGCAGTAATTACAAAAGTGGAATAGTTGTTATATGAAGAAAGCCCCCATGGCAGAACATGCTGCTCTAAACAACGGCAACTTTTTGTTAATTGTCAGACTTTGGTTTAACAACTGCAACATCACATTTGAAATTACGCACTATTTACTTATGCAATTTTTTAAAATCAGATTCTGGCATAAATTGCTGCAATATCGTGATTCTTATGGGTATTTCAGAGCAATGGAATCTTATCTTTATTAAATTATATCAGGAAATTTACCTTTTAAGCTCATACATCCCATCCAAACTAATCCCACATAAAGCTGTAGAAAGACTAGTGGACCTATTTTATCCCAACAGCATTTCAGCCATTTTTAGACATGTGTAGTATATGTATTTTGATGTTGTTTCACTTTTTCAACCACATTTTCATGTTATTTGGATGAAAGCAAAGACATCTTTTTGTCTATAATATTCTTTGGTGGAGATAGAGCAGAGACTTTCTGTCTCTATAGATAAAAGAGCATGCAGAGATGATTTGCAGAGATGCGTTGCAGATAGTCTGCACTTGTTCTGTCTTCACTCATGAAGGAGCAATGCACTCAGAGTTTAAAACAAGCTGTCCTCTTGACCCTTCGTCTTTCTCATTCAAAAACAAGTCTTTACATTAAAAGAGGAACTTAGTAAGAGGGTTGACAGTTCATATTATGCTTATATCAAAGGAGAAGAGAAAGACGGACAGAGATGGTAAGTCTGACAAAGAGACTGTCTGGCTAGGGATGCATATGTCTGTGTGTGTTTTTAATTTTTCTACTATGGGGATTCCATTACTTTTTCTGGGAGAGTGCATTATGTCACTTATGAGCACCATGTGTCTGTCTTCCCTTTTCACATGGGGAACTTTTATTAAATCATGCCTGCTGTAAACGAAGACTGCACCACATGTAGGTCTCTCGTTGTTTGAAATTGACCAAAGCTGAGTCTGCCAGTGTTACTGTTCTCAAACATGTGAAACTTCTCTCCAGCTGTGAGCCCGGAGCAAATATGCATCCACCGCCGGATGTCTCTGGTTAGGTGAAGTTGATGCTTAGGTTTTATGAATAGCAAGGCATTGGATGGTATTACATTTTGCAAAGCATTAAGGGAGCCTCAGATAGAATTTGATTTGACACAAGCCTCCACTTAACCTTACCTTCATGCTTCTTTCCTTATTATTTCATTAGTATCATATAAGATGGAGGCAAATAGGAGAGTACTAAAATATTATTCATCCTCCTAATCTCTTTACCAAAAACAGATTGTGTTTACATTGCTAAAATAAAAATGTTATCATAAGTCAGTAATTATGTTTTGAAAGTGATGATAAGTTCTCTTTATTAAACAGCAAGAGCAAAGATGGATTTCATGATCAGCAGCGCAGTAATATAGGTCGTCTGATGATTTATTTTTAACCAACTTTTGTGAAATTCCTACCAGGCGGACTTGAAATGTGATAAGTGCTGAAATTCCACCCCATAATTTACCTGTTAGTAATCTTAAGTGCACCACAAGCCTCTGTCCCCTGTTACATTCCAGTGCCACCCAGACTCCAAATTACTGACTACTAAACCAAATCCACACCATGGCATGGCATTGCAACGGAAGGGTGTCAATTTAGAGAGGAAAGGATTTATTTGAACGTTACTAAAGTTCCCCTGTCTAAGCTCCCAAGTGGGGAAGTTCAGAGGGTCTCTCTCTGGTTATTCTGTCCCTTGACATATCTGTCATGTTCACCCTAACAATACTTGATTCATACATCTTATTGTATGACTGTGGATGCAGCCAGAGGGTTGAAAAACATTCCAGCTGTCATGTGATGAGAGGCAATATGAACGGTATGTACAGTGCCTTACTGTCACGCACAGTTGTAGTTGAACAAAAATAAAGAAACATTAAATATGTTACTAGTAGATATTCAACAATGAGATATTTGTTCATATCATCAGTTTTTGTAGCGCTTTGATATGCTAATGTAGATTTTGGCAGATTCAAATTCTGTTCAAGAAAAAAATGGTTAAACAGCACTCAAAATATTAATTTCTAGCTAATTCTATTGATTATGGTTGATAGAGGTCAGATCACACTTAGTGTTAGAGAGAGGGATTTGTATTTTCTAATAAACTTTAGCATAGCATTTTGCGCAAATGGCACTTTCTACAGATGACGTCACGATTTATTCCCGCAATGGCTTATGGGAATGAAATGTGGACAAACAAATACAGTTCCCGCATTTAATACACGGGTGTTTGCAGCTAGTACAGTATGATGCAGCTTTTTTATTATTAATGTGAAACCCTAAAAATACAGCTTGAGAAAATAAAAATGGCTGCAAAGGAGGAGGTTGTTTTGACAGAGTAGGATGTACCTGGAGCTTCCTCAGTGGCGACCCATCTGAATACACTCTGACAGAACCGAAGAGATAGCACGAATACCATGGACAGAATATAACATTACGAGAGGAAATCGAAAAAGTTTGTGCATGTATTGCATTAAAGATAAAAGTTATTACAGGATTGGACAGCGGTAAATTATATGAACTGAAAAAGAGGGGAATTAGAACTGAAGCGACACCTAGTTGGGGTTACTGGGCAACAATCCTGTCTGTGTACATCCCAGAGATGTTTAATTATGGCTCTGTTTGCCACTATTTCACACCCCTGTACCATTGACCTCACACAGCCCTAACCCAGGCTGTGTAGGGGACGGGCCCTCCAGGTATGATGCTGGGCTTCTGAAGGGACCCCGCTTGACCTTGTGAGTTCGGGGGTAGGGCAGGGTACACACTGGACAGGCCTCCAGTCCATCACAGGCCAACACAGGACAAAGCAAACATTCACGCCTAAAGGAAATTTTAGAGAGAGACTATTTCATCCAACAGTCATGTTTTTGTCATGTTTACACTTTCTATAATCAATCCAGAAGCACCAAACAGACAACAACCTAATGTAACAAGGTTTATTGTAGATTGGAATGGTGGGAAAATGGTAAAGCAATGTGGCTCAGGACTCAACGGTTCTTCCACAATGGAGAGTGGACAGGCCTGATGTAGGGGTGGGCGATATATCGAATATACTCGATGTATCTCGAGTTTTCCTCGCTGCGATATTGAAAATGGCTTTAACGCGACCATCGCGTGCAAATTTTCACGGCAAGATTGAGCAGCTGTATTTAATTCACTGTGAGTTTAGTTTCTCCCACATTCTGTGAACGCATCATTCGTTCCGCCTCCAAGCCAGAAAGCGCTCTGGTGCAAACACGCACACACAACAACGTACCCGTGTGATTACTTACGTTGACGAGACGGCGAGAACCATGGCGACAGCGGGCGTTTCAGGCAGTGGTTTGGATTTCACAAGAAGGATGTTGAACAAAATGCGGTAATTTGCAAAACATGCCGTAACACCATTGCCACAAAAGGTAGCAGGAGCACCAATTTGTTCCACCTAAAAAGTCATCCAGTGCAACTCTTATAAACTCCGCGTGTTGACACCCCCCCCCCAAACACCGAAGGAAACTTCAATTAAACCAGCTGTAAAACAGTTGAAACTGGCGTCTTCTTTTGCTAAATCCCATATGACAGAAAAAAACTTTTATTTAAAATTTCCCAGCACCTAAAGAGCAATGGAAATATTTTTGAGATGCTCTGAATATGTAGCTGCGACTGGTCAGTTGATTTTATAATCACTATACAAGCTTTTATTTTTGGGATTGTCACATTTTCCTATACAGATTTATATGTCTTAAGTACAAAAGAGTACCTTTTATTTCAGGTTTATTTTGTGTCAGATTATTCCTTGGTGTTCCTTTTGGCCGGTGGGATGTTCTGTTTTTTAAGGTTCAGTGTTGATCACGAAAGAGCTCTAATATGACAATATTGTAATTTTTGAAAAGCTTCTATGTGCAGCTGTGGTTAAGAAATGGCTAAAATATAACATTTTAAATTAATTTTTATTTTGCAATAAATTTTTCAAACCAAAGAAATTTGACACGTTAATATGAGATATGCCAATGCAACTTTAGGCACTATTTGGCTAAACACATTTGTTATTCAAGGTTATTTGAACATATCGTGATATATATCGTGTATCGCGATATAGCCCAAAGATATGGTGATATTACATTTTCTTCATATCGCCCACCCCTAGCCTGATGGTGATTGAAGCCAAAGACACCAGCGGAGTTGGAGGAGCAGTGGTAGACTGGAGTGCCAGGTAGGCTCCATGGGACTCAGAACTGACAGTGGAGTGGATGATCTTTCTTGGAGGAGTTCTTGGTTTAACCAGAATAGAGTGTGGATTTACCTGAAAGAGGAACGAAGAACAAGGAACCATGGAGTAACTTGGCGCTAGGTCCTTTTCAAGTACCGCTCAGGGTAAGCTAATGCTTTGGTGCTTTCCATCCATCTCCAGCTGCTTTAAATGCTCAGAGCTGGTGTCCACCTATCGTGCCCTGCTGGAGAAAGGTAAGAACCACATGCCTGACATCTTTTGGACTATGGGGAAACTTGAGTGCCAGACAGAACCCATGCATGCACAGGAGCAACGAGGAAACTCAATGCAGAAGGATCCAGGACCACACCCAGGACCTTCTTGATGCTACAGTGTTAAAGAAATAAAGGCCCTAATCACAGTTTTTGCATATTGATGTTAGGCACGAGCACAACTACTACAGATTTAAATTCCTAACCTGTAGCAACACAGTATTATGAGCAGATTGAATGATACATTTTTCATTTTTTCCAGTAATGACTTAAGATTTGTCTTGGCCTTGAGAAAATAATTTTGAACATCTGTGTTTCGGTGTTTGTTGTTTATTTTCTTCGACTATAAAGGAGAGATATACTCTAGGTTACACTGAGATCATCTTTACACACTTCACTGAGAATAGCTAAGTTTATGTTTTTCAACCTTTTATAATTATTCAACACTAAAGACTGTTGTTGTCGGCACTATTCGGTGATCAGAAAAAAAAAAGTCAAGTTTTCAACCAACTTGGTCACCTGTCAGGACTCAAAATGTTGGTCACAATCTGATTTATCTGTGCATCTCTCATGACTATCTGAACAATAAAGTTTAACCAGTCATATCAACGTTGAGTAGATGTATTACACCCTTACACAAAGGTTTCATAGATGCAGTTGACCGAAGGTTGCACTGGAGCTGATACTGCCTTTGCTGATTGATGGGGGACGGACAGGGAAAAAAAGAGATCAAAAGCTCTGAAATAACAGGGCACCCTGCTGATCTTGAGGTTAAAGCTTTAACTATGAACTGCAGAGTCTTCAGTTCCCAACCTACAGAAGACCTTGGCTTAATGGCGTTCCTTATCTACTCGGTCCTCCTTTTCTGTCATCTGTCCACATCAATCCGTCAGTCCAAGGAAAATAATATCCGAGATTCCATCGAGTTGCCTACAGTGCAGTTATCAGATTTAAAATGTGGTAAATGCTTTGCTACTGGAAACGAGTGGAGAAATAATCTTCCTCAGAGCTAACACGACTTTAGTGGGTTGATTCTTATCAGCTCTGTGGCTCAGCAATACTTGTGAGGGCCACATCATAGCTATCACCCAAAATGTCATGTCACTGAAACGGCAAATATCAGCTGTCTTTGTAAATTCTTTTGCACAGCCCACCAGGCTGAGACACATATATTTGTGTTAAGGCTGTTTTCTTAACCCAGGTATCCCAGAGAGGGACTTGATTCATAGGATTTTTCATGCAGACATATTGTAGGTTTTGTAGACGCTGGGCCAGCTGGCTCAGGTCACACTCTAGCATAATAAACACACAGAGGTTTGATGTGTGTGAAACCTACTGGACAAACCCCCTCCACCCGCATGCCTCCCGCCCACATTTTCTGTATTCTTCTCAGTCTTTCCTCCTTGCCCAATGCCAGAGAGCAGAGGTGATGATGGGCCTCCACGTTGCCCAGTAGGCCTCTCCTACTGGTCTGACTCTCAATGGATGTCTGTTCCCCGACATCTCAATCTTTCACCACTGCGCCATCAATCCTTGCCTCTGTGATCATCCCTGGAAAGACAGGGCTCCACTTTGTCCCAAAATCCGACCCCACATCCCCGCTGGGCCTGCCTCCCCACTGTGCACAGGGCGGGACAGCTGTCTGACAACAGACGCCTCCTAACGACAGAATTTTAACCAACGTCTCCCTTTAATCTAAGACACATCGAAATTGCATTGCTATAAACATTAGTATGCCCCCAGCATACTCAAATACCACATGCATGTCAAAGAATGGTACCCCCTCCCCCTGCTCTGTAAATTCATAATGGAGCCACTCTTACCTTGCTTTTATCCCCGTGAAGGTTCCCTGACCCATAAAGGCCTGCAGGATCAGGGTCTCCTACTGGAATAGAGATGGATGTTATCGTAGCATTCCAGTCTAAGTGAAAGTATGTAATTTGCCATTTTTTTTTACTTCCTTCCACTAGAAAAGTTTCAAACTGTTGCCAGAAAACTACATTACATTTGGCAGTTTTCCCTAGATTGAATACTCTAGACAAAATTTCTTTCCAACGCAAGGGGCTATTAACTAATCCTCTGAGATTGAAGTATGATGACTACTCTGCCCACAGGGCTACAAAATGACAGAACAAGTGCAGTGTTAAATTTGTTTATCCCCCTAAGGCAACTAAAATTTTGGACCAAAAAGTTCAACTGACATTTATGGAAAAGTGGCCACATTTCCTTAAATGCCAAAATGATGAGGTGTTTAAGTAAGTTATCCTGTTGAGCGATCATTCTCACCTGAGTGATTGATGCTCTTACTTGAGCGATGCTGGTCGAGTGACCAAAGACAGATGCCGACAGATGCTCGGCCCATTGTTGAATTGTGCTGATCAGGCACACTTGCCAAAATACAGCATTGCAATGACACGGCTAAAACCTGTCACCATTCCATTTTGTTTATATTTTCACGCAAAAGGAAGTTGTGCTGTGTTGCTGACCAACCTCTTATCTTCTGTGCTTCTTGGTGCGCCGTCACCACAGGCAAGGGGTTGAACAGGTTGGTCAAAAGGTTTGGTTCGTTTGACAAAGTGCAGCGGGAAAGCAAACTGCACTGGCTGAAAATTAGCAATCTTGTCCCCAATCAAATAGAGTGTACAGACCATGTGTTAAAATTACCTTAATTCCCCAAATGGTCTATTGATGATACACTTCTGGCTGCGTTAAACACTGTTCAATAATTTTAAGCCTCCAATTTACAGAACTGTGCAATCTGCATGAATGGGTATCCAGCCAGACATTCCTAGAGAAACTCCAGTGTGTAAATGGGCATTACCGGTAGTGTGTTTGTAACATGCAACAGACTATGAACTGGGTTGGGTTTGATTTTCAGCAGGGGGTGGTTGCTTTTACAGAGGAAGCTGTTTCTAAGTCTATTTTTTATTTTATTTAATGTTTCTGAAGCATTAACCTAATGGTAGAGGGTCAAACAGTGCATTGCCCGGGTGGGTGGGATCTGTGGCAATGTGTCTGGCCCTTTTGTGAACATAAACCGTGTCCAGATTTTGTAGACAGCATCCCACAATCCTCTTGCTGTCCTCACCCCCTATGCTAAGTCTTTCCTCTTCTGTGCCGTGCAGCTCCCATGCCACACTGTTACTCTGAGAGACAAAATACTTTCTATTATAGCTCTAAAAAAGTTTAACAGCTGAGTAGAGAGCTGTTAAAGAGGAGAGAGGAGAGGAGCATGTTCAGTCTTCCAGGACCTCCTGTAGTCTATTAAGACCTCCTTGGTTTCCCTATCCTCACCACCTGGGGCCTGTTGGTGAGGAAGTCACTGATCCAGGAGCAGAACGGTTGAGATAATCCCAGGCTGTGGCGCTTCAGAGCCAGCATGTCTGGGAGCACCGTGTTAAAGGCTGAGCTGAATTCCACTGATGGAACGAGGCCAACGTCCGGCAGCTAACCGACCTAACAGAGAAAACAACCAGTGGAAAACGACGCGTTGGATTGACAACAGGCAGAGGTAAAACTCTGCCTTGTCCGTAAGTACCGCTACTCACCACAGTTAGCTGAACAGCGAGAGATCGGCTGTGCTTGAACAACGCGTCTGGCCCAGGGTGTCTGTGTTCACAGAGAGACAGCGCAGTGGCCTCCAACTGCTGAGCAGGAGCCTTAAGGAAGCGGCAGGCAAAAAGAAGCAAAATAATGCCTCCAAAAGGATCCAAGACCGACGGGAGACAAGATGAGGACTATGTATCACTCACGCAAGTCAAAGAGTTGCTGAGCCAGCAAAAGCAAATGTATATGGAGTTACTCCAACAACAACAGGACAATTTTAAGGGTTTTGTTAAAATCATTGTGGACACTACTAACACCAGAATGGACGCAATGACACGAGAACTACAGGACATTAAAACCAGTCTGCAATTTACACAGAAAGACATTGACGACATTAAAGTAGAAAGTGCTAAGCACAAGGACCGAAATGACACGGTGCAGTCAGACATATTTAAAGTATGTGAGGGTATGATGACTATCACAGATAAAATGGAGTACCTTGAGGGGCAATCGAGGAGAAATAATTTGGTTTTTGATGGAATTCCTGAATCACCAAATGAGACTTGGGCTGAGACTGAGGAGAAAGTGAAAACTATTTTAAATGAAAAGCTAAACTTTCAACATAAGGTTGACATTGAGAGAGCTCACCGCACCGGTAAACATAGAGGAGACAGACCCAGGCCCATTGTTGTCAAATTTTTACGATACAAGGACAGATCAACTATTCTGCAGAGCACCAAGGCACTTAAGGGATCTAAGATTTTTATTAACGAAGACTTCACGGATGCAGTAAGGAAAAGGAGGGCGGAACTAATGCCGGACTTAAAAGCAGCACGTC
The DNA here is from genome assembly GCF_011125445.2 of Fundulus heteroclitus. Taxonomy (NCBI): domain Eukaryota; kingdom Metazoa; phylum Chordata; class Actinopteri; order Cyprinodontiformes; family Fundulidae; genus Fundulus; species Fundulus heteroclitus. Next base: position 23,025,032 of record NC_046362.1, on the reverse strand, counting down.
AAAGAGGGGACATTGCTTACCTACGTTATGATAAGTTGATCACCCATCCACGTACTAGTACCCCTAAATTATCCAACAATGTATGACAGACAGCCAGACATAGCTGACGTTCACTTCTGAATGAGAAACATGCAACATATCACGGCCTATGAGGATATAGAGCTACCCGTATTCCAACACAGAAACTATCATCAGCAAGATATTGAAATTGACATTGATCCTGATAACAACTTCTATAATGTCAGCAATGATAGTTGTCACTATTACAGTGATGATCAGTTCAATAACAGCATTAAAATGGAACAAAAGCTGTCAATAATTCACTTTAATAGCAGAAGCCTCTATGCAAATTTTGACAGCATCAAACAATACCTCCAACAACTTTCACAGACATTCAATGTTATTGCCTTATCAGAAACTTGGCTCAATAGTGATAAGGGCATAGACTTTGAAATCAATGGTTATGAAATGGTTTGTAAGAACAGAGAAAACAAAAATGGAGGAGGAGTAGCTTTATATGTTGATAAGAAGATTAATTATAAGTTGATTGAAACAATGTCAACTGTGATGGACAACATGTTTGAATGTGTGACTATAGAAATACTCATGGAAAAAAGGAAAAATGTCTTAGTGAGTTGCATTTATAGAGCCCCTGGATCAAACATTGAAGTATTCAACAACTGGATAGAAGAAAAATTTATAACAATTAATCAAAAAATAATATTTTTCTGTGGGGATTTCAATATTGACCTTCTCAATCCAAATAGACATAGAATGACTGAAGAATTTATTAACACCATGTTCAGTTTAAGCTTGTATCCTAAAATCACCAGGCCCAGTCGCATTACATCGCACTGCGCTACCTTAATTGATAATATTTTTACAAATGTGCTGGAAAATAATTTAACTAGTGGAATATTAATGAATGACATAACCGATCACTTACCAGTGTTCATAGTCTACGACTGTAAGTGCAAAACAGACAATCAAAAAATAGAGACGCATTACAAACGGGTTACGTCTGAAGAGACACTAAGAGCTCTAGAAGCCGAGTTGTTGGCCTATGATTGGAGATTAATATATAAAATGAATGATGTGAATTCAGCATATGATGAATTTTTAAAAATATTTAAAATATTATATAACAAGCACTGCCCAATGAAACAATATAACAGGAAAAGCAATCAAAAAAATGAACAGTGGATCACAAAAGGAATACAAAAGGCATGTAAAAAGAAAAACAAACTTTATAGAGAATTTCTAAAACATAGAACGTCTGAATCAGAAAACAAATATAAGAAATATAAAAATAAGTTAACTAATATTATAAAAACATGTAAAAAGGACTATTATTATAAATTACTGGATAGGAATAAAAACAACATTAAGGAAACATGGAATATTTTAAATAGAGTCATTAGAAAAGTTAACAATAACAAATATCCAGACTATTTTATAGATAATGAACAGAATATAACTGATTTGAAAAGTGTCGTCAATAAATTTAATAGATTTTTTGTTAATATAGGACCTCAATTAGCAGAAAAAATACCGACTACAAAAACTGCAACTCAGCAATATCTAATTGAGAATAATCCCAGCTCCTTATATCTCAACCCTGTACTAGAAGAAGAAATCATAAACATTGTGAATAACTGTACAAATAAGACTTCCACTGACTGTGATGATCTGGACATGAAAACTATTAAAATAGTAATTAAAGGAATCTCTAAACCACTAACTTATATTTGCAATTTATCATTTCAAACAGGATCATTTCCCAACAAAATGAAAATAGCGAAGGTCAAACCAATGTATAAAACTGGCAACAAACACCTCTTCACTAACTACAGGCCTGTTTCTCTTCTCCCACAATTTTCTAAAATCCTGGAAAAACTCTTTAAGAAAAGACTGGAACAATTCATAGAAAAACATTCGCTACTTATCAGCAGTCAATATGGATTCAGAGCAAACCGGTCAACATCGCTGGCCGTAACTGACTTAATAGAAGAAATAACCAACGCAATAGATAGTAAGAAACTGGCAGTAGGGATATTTATAGATTTAAAGAAAGCTTTTGATACAATAAATCATGAAATCCTACTTAAAAAATTAGAACGCTATGGAATTAGGGGAGTAGTTTCTGACTGGATGAGGAGTTATTTAAAGAGCCGGAAACAATTTGTGAAATTGGGAGATGTGGAATCTGATTGGCAGGAGACTGTCTGTGGAGTACCACAAGGATCAGTATTGGGACCAATTTTATTTAATCTTTATATAAATGATATCAGTAAAGTGTCCAATGCATTAAAATTTATCTTATTCGCTGATGACACAAATATTCTAGCCTCAGGAGATAATTTAGAGCATCTTCTCTCAACAGTCACTTCAGAGATTAGTAAGTTAAAGATATGGTTTGACCATAACAAATTATCCCTAAATTTGGACAAGACGAAATTCATGGTCTTTGGGAACTGTTATAAAAATATTGAAATTCAAGTTCAAATAGAGGACGTAACTCTAGAAAGGGTTTTTGCTAATAAGTTCCTCGGTTTAATAATAGATGACAAAATCAGTTGGAAACCTCATATTCAACACTTACAGAGTAAACTCAGTAGAAGTATATCCATATTGGCCAGAGCTAGACATGTATTGAATGCTAAATCACTTCATACTCTATATAACTCTCTGATCTTACCATATTTATCATATTGCTGTGAAGTGTGGGGAGTTAATTACAAGAGCTCTTTACATCCGGTAACCGTCCTACAGAAACGAGCCATTAGAATCATCCATAATGTCGGTTATTATGAGCATACAAACCCGCTCTTCATAATATCCAGAATTCTCAAATTTGACGACCTTGTAGAATTTAAAATGGCTCAATTTATGTTCAAGGTATCAAAGAAGTTGTTACCTGAGCACATACAGAGCACGTTTTCTGAAAGAGAAGGGGGGTATAACTTAAGGGGTCACTCAATCTTCAAGATCCGCAATTTTAGAACAACAAGGAAAAGCTTCTGTATTTCAATTAAAGGTGTAAAGTTATGGAATAAGTTACATGAAGATTTAAAACAAAGCAATAGTTTAACACAATTCAAAAGAAGGTACAAAGAGGTAATTTTCAATAGATATACACATGGGGACAGAAAGCAATAAGGTGTGTATTGAAGATAATAACTTGGTGTAAGGGTTTAGAAAGATAAACCAGCATAAAATGGGAAAATGTATAGGTAAATATTAGTAACTGTTACTTCAAACTGCCACTTTGATTTTGATTTTTTTTTTTTAATGACAGTAGGACTCTAAAGTCTCAAGTGTTTAGGGGTAGGAGTTTATAAGTTCTCACTTCTTCCTACCCCGTTTTGAGCATGATATGTTAACTGAAACAAAAATCTGTATTTTCTCTTCTTTCTTATGCACTTCTTGTTACTGTGCACTATTTTATTTTTATATTTGTATCATGTTCGAATAAATAAATAAATAAATAAATAAATGGCATCCCAACATAGAATTGGGGTATAAGATGTGTGTGGTGAGTGTGTGTACTGCCAGTGTCTGTACCCCTTCTTTTTGTAGGAGTGTTCGCATGTGGGGGGCACTAGGGTGGTAAGGTGTGAATGTGACTGTGTATGTTGTTTTCTGTTTGTCTTTTTGTCAGGTTGGGTTTGCACTGCCCCGTCTCCTGGGACATCTCGGTTCTCCGCTGAGTGTGGAGCCCCCTCATGATGCAATTAAAAACACATAAAAATGGACAATGACAAGGACTACTGAGAACTGGAAAGGCCTGATCGATTTTCAAGTACCAGCTATATATCCAAATAGGAAAGCATTTTATTTTTGACACACAAAAGTATTCAGTCTTTGGTTTAAAGTATTTGTTAAATCAGAAATTGAATGAAAGACAAGAGGCTGTGAACATGCACAGCCACAGCACTGACAAACTAACAGCCTTTTAGTTTTAAGGAATTTTTGAAACCTCCAAACAATGGGTACTGTCTTTTAAAAAGGCACAGAAATTCAGATAGGAAGGCAAAAACAGTGGAGTTCACATTGTGCAGAGGACAACTGTTCTAAAATACCCCCTTACCTCAACAAAGTGTTACAACTCCAAAGCATTAAGGCATACTCTTGACGTTGGTTTTGAATCCAGCACCACCACTATACCAAATGTCTCAGAAAAACAATTTGTACCTTTGTACAATTCTAGCACTCGCTGTTCCTTAAACACGTTTTAGGAAATTTACACTAACCAGAACTTCTCTTCTGCTTTCCCTGGAATACTCCTGCAGACAAAAAGGAAGACAGGAATTCCCATCTCTTTTGGGCTCAATATGTTATTGCAGATAAACCCTGTCATAAATTTGACTTTTTGACGACACCAATTGCAGTTAAAAGGCATATTTCAAGTGGTTCTGACTCGGTGGGTGGAAAGTACTTGTTTCCAGCAGTCAGGAGGGGGTCGGCAGGGTTTTGCTCGATCTGTTGGTTGAGTGAGGGGTTGGATAGTAATCTCTCTTTCCAAAGAGTACTTTGGTCCAATACCGCTGCTCCTTTCTTCATAAATCAATGAAAGCTCTGGTTTGGACAAAAAATGTTTTATTTTCAGTTCCCAACCTTGATAATTTATGTATATATTTTATTACTACTGAGTATTTTAAAATGAAAAGCTGTATGTCCTCAACTTTGTTTAAAATTAGAGTGTCTTGTAGAAGTTCTTCTTGTTGAAGTCACAAATCTGTTTTTGGGGATTTTTGTGATAGAACAACATAAATTATTGGATAATTTTTAATTGCACAGAAAATACAGTATCACCTGGTTTTCAACACTTTTCACTAATAAAAATGCGAAGCAGTGATGCAGATATTTTTTTTTATTTTAGTTTTTTTAGCCCAAGTTTCCCTGAAACAATCATCTACACAATTAAACTGTGGTTATGCTTTTCTTCTGCAAGGACTGGTGAGCTGGATAACCTTTTAGAGGCCGCAAAAGGCCGGTGCAGAGGCTGTCATTCTAGCAAGACAACAACAACAAACTTATATTAGAGCTGCAATGCAAAGAATTTGATCAAACCATATTCATCTGTTAAAATGGCATGGATCTAAATGTAATGAAAAATCTGTAGCAAGACTTGAAAATGCATGTAAATGGACTCTTTTCAATCTGTGCTTGAATGGTTTTGCAAAGAGGAATGGTAAAGTTACCAGTCTTTAGTCATTAAACGCTGGTAGAGACCTACTCCAAGAGACATGATGGCGTGATTGCAGCTTACTTAGATTACTTTGTGTCGACTTATTGCAAAAAGCTGAAATTTGTAGTTGACACATAATAAAAAGAGAAAAGGACCAAGGAGGATTTAAGCTTTTGCATAAAAACCTTCATCACTAATAACTACAAATTTAGCTAAATAGTTATGTTGTATGAATTTGGACTTATTCATCCCAGTGGAGTCCTAGTGGACCTGTGCTTTAGTGTAGTTCTGCCGTTGGAGGGATACATAATAGGACAGATTGTGGTGTGGCGGTTGACAGTATTTGTGTTTCTCTGATGAGTTGCGCAGCGTTTTTGTTTCTGCAAAAGTGTGATTTGGCTTCACGTTGTCAAGGCTACTGGTTTCCACTGGGCTTTCATTTGATTTAAGAGGTTGCAGATTTACTGTACACATAAACACTGCATAATCGCACTGGATTTCTCTGATTAAAGCTGCTCTCTTCTTCCAAAGATTACAGTAATTTGGAAATATATTTCAACATACTTCTTTAGCTCAAATGACAGAAGCTTAAATAAATCTGCCATGAAACACCATGTGGGGAAAAAAATATGCATAACCTGTCAAAACACGTGTTAGTTGTAGTTTATCTCTCTGTGCCTCAAGATTTTCATCTATGGGCGGATTTTCTTCCCTTCCCTCGAAACTGTTGCCTGTTTTTTTTAATTGGGCTTCTGTATGTCATCTAATGTCAAATTATCTCTAGAGGTTATCATTTAGCACATATTTCTTTTGCCTTCCTTCCTTTCTTCATTCTTTCCCTCTGTCCTTCTTTCCTTCTTTCTTGCCAACGGTAAATTCTGAGTCTACACCTTTCAGCCTTCATTTTCAATGTGTTTATAATTATTTCTGCAAGCTTTAAAGAAATACTTCAGTGTTGGTTGTGCAGTGAAGCAGTGTTACAGACTTGTGGGTCACCACAAGGTCTTGGACCTATTATTTGTTCTACAGGGCCTGATCATCTGGGGTATCATAAAAGGACAGGACTTGCACTATTCCATTTACATCTTGGTTTGACTTTGGCATCTCTTCAAGAAGAATTTGATTTACATCATGGCTCTTAGTCAGGTTGACACTTCTCACATGCACTGGTGTCATTGATTTATTATGCAAAAAGCCTTTCCCCTGGATGTCTTCATCATGTGAAGAATGTTTCAGACTGTGTGAAATATTGGCGTACAGTATTTTTAAACTTACACACTGGAAGAGGTTTTATTCTTCTGTTTCTAATATTTGTTCCCAAATTTGATGTCCACAATCCAGGTTTTGTGTCACGGTAAAGAATATTTGAGTCAACTTGGAATAGAAACTGAGACGTCACAGTGAAAAGAAGCAGCTGGATGTCTCATAAAAATGGTACCAATTAAAAAAACTTGGTTGCTTTTATTGTCCTTTGTCCAACAGCATATACTTGTCATATAAGGCTTTGAATGAAATGAATCATTACTTGTATTTCATTATTCCGAAAGTAGTTTTTTTTTCACTAAAAAGCAAAGCAAAAGGCAGGCGTTCTGTCCTGTAACAGGACATGCATGCTTATTTTACAGTTGACTTCTTTCTAATTGTTGAGATTCTGCAAAGTAATTAAGATATCTTTGTAGATAAACCCAGAGATACTTCTGATAACCTCTGTATCTAAATATTAATAGATACATAGCAGTACCTTTTTTGAAATGCCCAATTGCTCTTGGATGTTTTAAAATTAATAAATTTTTTCTTCCCAATTTTGGACGCTTTTTATGATTACAAGTGAAAATTTGACAATTACAGCTGTGGTTGATGAAGAAGACAAAACATGGGATGTTTTCTCTTGCCATTTTTCCCTCGTCTTTTTACGAATGTCGACATCTTAAATATAGCATTGGAAGATCGCCTTTGGTGGCAATGCAAAACTTCATATAAATGTTTTCCTGGAATCTAGTTTGTGTTTCCTTCACAGTTTTGAAGCTGAATTTAAATTATATGAAAAGCAGCCAACCATGCCTTCATGTCCAGCTATGTATCAACACAGAGAGCACTTCAAAAACTCTGACACCGACGTTGTTGCCGTGTGAAGAAATACAGTCAATGGATACGATGCCAGAGAATTTTCAAGTTCAGATTGACTAGAATGACTGGAAACATTTTGATTGCAAACAGTAATGCTGCACACCATCTGCGAAAAAACTAAAATCTAAAAAAATCCCCTGAAACATCCGAACCTCTGACTGAACTAGAAGAAAAGGTCTGGCAATTGTTGTAGGCCGTTGAGAGAAAACAGGCAGCGAATGAGTGACTTAGTTTAGAAACTTTGAAAATGCCTCTGATAATTACCTGATTTAATGGTAGTTACTGCATAAGGTTTCTGGTAAAGTTGTTGGTTGGACCACTGAGGTGCAATGCGAGTTTGAAGGTTTCAAACCTGGCTCTACTTTACTTCTATCTAACCCAAAATGCAAAACCAGGGGTGGCAAAAGCGGAGAGACCGTGCTCGTCCGATGGTTGTAACAATCAAAAGCTGGCGGTCATGAAAGCTGAACGTTTGCTCACAACGAAAGACGTAAACAAGTTAGCCAGCTAGCCGAAGAGCTAGCAAACTCAAAAAACAAAACTAAAACAAAACAAAAAAACCAAAACATTAGAACCCCTTGTACGAGATTACAGAGTGCAGACTGCAAAGTTGGTTGCCATAGAAATTACAGATAAACAGACTCTGAAGGCAAAGTGTCTGATACACTCAGACTGTTATGGGTGATATGTGTCAGCAAGGACGTCTGCATTACAGATCTTCTCCACCAATGGGATAATAGGAACACTAATATCATACTGGGAACACCCTGAATGGGTGGACTTGCTTGGTATTTAATGTAACTAACGTTGTGTTGTTATGAGAATATAGTTCTGTCTGTAAACATTCCTTTGTCTTTTGGATTAAATATGGTAAAATATAGTTACGGGTTGAAGAGTAATTTTATTACTACAGAAGTCTACAATGCAAACACCACATTATCAGATAAAAAAAACCACGGGAGGCCGAGAACAGGCAGAAAGTTCCAACAACCTGAATGAACTAGAAGAAAAGGTCTGGCAACTGCTGTAGGCCATTGAGAGGAAACAGGCAGCCAATGAGTGACTTAGTTTAGAAACTTTGAAAATTGCTCTGAAAATAACTTGATTTAATGGCAGTTACTGTATAAGGCCTCTGTTAAATAAAGCAAAAAGTCCTAAAATCTTCTCAAGATTGCATGAGACCTTTCTGCCCTGGAATTTCTCACCCTTAAATATGAAAGGGCTCCATGATTGTACCCCCCCCCCCCCTCCCCTATTTGCATTGGAAAAGGTTTAGCTGAAAACGTCTTCATTGTTATCTTTTCTTAATATCTGCGCCTGGGATTTTATATGAGACCCACACCGACTAGCTGTACTTGAGGAAAGAATGGTAAATACATTATTAATTTACTCTGACCTAAAAAAGGGTGGTATGTACTGTATTTCTGATCAGACCACCCCTCCCCTGAGTGCTTTTCGGTTATGTCTCTACCAGCTTTGAAAATTTACTAATGGCTTTTCCTGATTTTCATTGTTTTCTAGATGTTCTACATTCTGGATTGTTCAAAACAATTGCAGGAAGACAGTAAAGTTGTATAAAACTGCATCAAGTCAAATTTCTTGTAAGTGCAAACCTACTTGGCAATAAACTTGATCCTGATTCTGATTCTGAAAACAGAACTGGATGCATGACGTGACAATAAAATTATATTCCTTCCACTGGAAGGAACCCTTAGATTGGGTTTTTTCAAACGTACCATCTCCCCATAAGACTAGATTTTCATACCTTTTTCTAGGGGGGGCTACAGTTTAGTAAGTGGGAGCCAGGTTTAAAATCATTTAGCAAAACTTAGATTGTGTGCTATAAAGAGATTGAACAATTAGTTTTTCCCATTATAATTTTTTTATTGCCAGAACTATTAACTGTAGAAGTAGATATGCCCAGTGTTACTGTTGGTAAAAATTATTTGGTCCATATAATTACGATTAAAAACTAAGCTATTGACATTTGACGGATTTTGTCACTGTCATTACTATTTTTATAGCTGACTTTGTCAAACTCTATGTCAGCATGTCGCCCACATTATTCAAACATTAGAAGGAATATTAAGGCCAAACTGATTCTCCATTTAAATAAATCATGCTCTTTTTTTTTAAAGCAGTGACTAGATAAAGGCTTGTTTTTTTTCTTCCATGATGCATTAACCATATTTTGTTTATATGTATACATTTATATTTTTTCTAAGAAATAAACATAATTAAAGCTTTTCCAGGAAGGTTGTAAAACGAGATACATTCTACTCACTGTGACACCCAGTTTTACATACGCGATTTATCTCTTGTAAATTCCAGATTATGCCGGCTCCTGTCTTGTGTACACATTACGCTTTATTTATTTATGCTTAATGTGCAACCTTTGCAGTTATTATTGGGACACTGACTCCACGCTCACAGATGGCCTCTGGTTTACATTAGCATTTATAGCATCGGGTTTTAGGCTGAGTGGTAAGCAGAGAGGGCTGGCTGTGTGTGGCTGTGATAAACTGAAGCCAGGATCGCTGCACTTGCCCATTTTGGCAGGAGACGTCGCGACACCGGAGAGGGAAAGTAGCAACAGCAGCAGCAGCAGCACAGCACACGGAGTCTTTCTGCCAGTCACTCTGTCTCTCCAACAAACAGTTCTTTCCCGCTCTTTATTAGATCTGATTGATACTTTTTTTGCGCAGCACTAAAAAACACAGGTTCGTGACATTGCACGTGGTTTGGCAGAAAGGAGGAAACTCAGCGAGCGCTCAAAGGAGCTTACCAAATAAAAATTCAGCAAACCCGAGTGAACTAAAGCCTGGACCGACCTCGCGCTTCTATTACAGCGCCAGAAAGCTGTCCCGGGCCAGCATTAGACCGTTTCTCATTCAATTACGTGTTCCCTGTGTGCGTTCCAGGGCTTCATGCGCAGCAGCTTCTGAGCAAGCCCGCTCTTTCACACACAGCACTTCATATCTCATCTTCATCTCTAAGACTCTTTCCTATGAAAACAGGTCTGCACATGGTCGGCTTGACACCGCTGTATCTGTGTTTTATATGAATTTGGGTTCCACATTTGAGTGCATTTATTTTATTTAGGAGACAGTTTGCATCTTATATATGTAGGTGTTTACCTCCACCCTATTTCCAAGTCTTCAGCAGCTTACAACATGTGTTCTTTTCCAAGGATTGCTCTTTATTTAGCTCCATCCATCTTCCCGCCCCAACTCTGCCCAGCTTCCCCGTCCTTCCTAATAGAAACACTCCTCTGCAACCAAGATGTTTTACCATCAAGGTTGTGTGTTCAGATTAATGCCTTAAGTTATGTAGGCAAAAGACAAGTTTAGCTTGGTCTCATCCTGACCATCTTTTTTTCTTGGGATTTTCCGCAGAGGTCAGTTTCATGAAGCTTAAACTTCTCTACAACAATATCCCTGACCTGTGTGGTGTAATCATTGCTTTTTGTTCACTGGTGTTCTCCAACAAACCTTGTTAGTCATGCTAAAAAATAAATTACACACAGGTGAAATCCATTTACTACTTAGTTACTGCCTAAAGGTAATTTGTTGCTCTGGATTTTATTGACAGGCATCAGAGTAAACGCGGCTGATCACAAATTTAGCATAAACTTTTTAGGTTTTTATTGATTTACTTTTTAAAAGCAATCATTTTCGTTCACTTTATTTAGACATTGATTAAAGTGTCAGAATATCACATGAAATAACACGTAGAGGTTTGTGTTTGTGAAAAAATGGAAAAAAGTTCAGGAGGTGTGAACCGTGTTTAGAAGTGAAACACTTGCAGCTGAACCTGATTGCAGGACAACTTCAAGGACAGCAAGAGACTGACAGGCAGCGAGAGCGAACTCCCGACAGTTTTTCTTTTGGTCAGCCAAATGTCTCTAGATCAGAAACATGTGGCTCCAAAGTCAAAGACACTCAAGATGAGGGAAAAGCCCAGAGAGAAGAAAGTGAGTGACATTCTGTAATAACTTACAAATGTATGGTAAAGCTAAAGCAGCGAAAAATAAATTAACTTGCTGCATCAGAGGTCATTTTGAACAGAAAGCCGTTTGGACATTCATATTATGTTACAGCAGTTCAGCCTCAACATAGCAAATGTATGGAGAAGCGTTTTTCTTTTCTTTCTCAAATGTTTCAGGTGTCTGCGTCAGTCACAAAACTAGGACAAGAAAAACGGTTGAGAGCCAGAAGAACGGACATCAGAAAGCATAATTCAGTACCCCGATTTGTCAGGTGCATTTTTCTATGTGACAATTTTATATCAGCCGATGCTGTGGGGTGTTAGCGGGTTTGGTAGTCCAGCCTTCATGTGTTTTGTGAATTTAAAGAAGGTTTAAGACTGTGTCCTCTGAAGCATTTTGTGGGGCATGCTGCAGGAATACCAGAGATGCTTTTAAGGGCTATTCCGTATCCCAAAGCAGGAGCCGTGTCCACATTCTTTGCACAAATTTGAGCTTGTTTCCAATATAGTTTGAACCCCTTGATGGCTGCTCTTAATTGCAGAACCGGTTTGTGGTGTTCATGGGTGAGATCCCAAGACGTGTTTGTGGAGAGGATGATGTCTTGTCATCATGTTTGCTCTTCACAGATTATGTGGTTCTGTTGGCATCTTCAGTCCATGGCCTTCTGCGTGTACTGCACCTGTTTGTAGCTGAGTGTGAAGTAGCCGGAATGAGTGTAAGGTCCTGTAAGGCAGAGGCTGTGATTCACAAAAGAAGAAGAAGAACATCTTCCTTCAGGTTGGGGGTGGGGTCATTCTTCTGTGGGTTTAAGTATTTGGTGTCTTGCTCATGAGAGATGATAGGGTGGAGTGGAAAATGGATTGTTGCCTCCTCTGCTGCACAATTCAAATGTTGCTGCGGTCTGTTGTAGTGAAAAAACTGCTGCTCTTAAAAGGAAAGCTCTTGATTTATGGGTGCACCTACAGTTTGTCCATCACCTATGATCATCCCTGAAACAATAAGATCCTTTGACAAAGGAGCTTGATGTCCACATTGCATGACCCCTGGCAGGTTCCCTTTGGAGGTTTTCTGGGCATGCCCACATGGTGGCTTCTTGGGCAAGTTGCTGGGGGGACTGTATATCCAGTTTGGTCTGGAAATGGTTTGAGATCCCTCAGAAAAACCTGACCAATATCTATGGCCACAGGAATGTCTCGTTTTGGTCGTTTTGGACCTATTATCTGAACAGTTTTTGTTGCATGCATATATAAACAAGATGTAAAATGTCAATAAAGGCTATAGAGGTGTTTGAATGTTACCAATCCTGCTACAAGAGCAAAAAATTCTAAATTGAGCCAGATGTATTCAGGAATAAATGAGTAGGCCTAAACCTTGTTGAAGAATGGCTTGGATTATTGTACACAAGAATGGGACACACACAACACAGACACACACACACACACACACACACACACACACACACACACACACACACACACACACACACACACACACACACACACACACACACACACACACACACACACACACACACACACACACACACACACTCATTTGACTACAAAGTGAGGCCCGTGCCTTGACTTCCATTGACTTTCATCCATTTTCAAGCCTTCTGAGGGACTAATCCACAGTATATACCTAACCCTAATCTAAACCTAATTGACGCCTTACTCTTAAACCTAACCCCTAGCCCCGAAAAAAATAATTAAGGACGAACAGAAGGTCGCCACTTTACATCAAATTCCTCACTTTACTAGTAAAATGAGAAAAGTAAAAGAACACCCTCCCACCCCATGGGACCTTTATCAGAAATAACAAATAATCCATGAGAGCTCACTTGTCAAAAACACTAAAACACATTAATCAGTCATCAGTCAGCACTTCAGTTTAATGCCATTTATAAGAAGTACTCAATGTTTTTAAATCAGATCTATCGTCCAGTGACTAAAATGAATATTAAGTAATTGGATGCAGGCCGACAAGTCTGCCAGTAATGCTGAATTATTACTCTTTTGTACTTGCACCTAAACCTTTAAAAGTTCTGTCTTTTCAAAGTATTTTATTAAACAGAACTTGAACTGTTGTGGCTTTTTTAAAACGTGGAAATAGCCTCATATGCCAAATCTCTGGTTGAAGAACCTGCTGTGTCTTTGCAGCCATGCTGGAATCTTAGCGAGAGCATAACGTGTCTGTCATGAGGCAATTTAAATGCATTTAATTCTTAAATGACTTGAGGTAAGACAGAGTTCAATTTGTTTCCACATTTTCCGCATCCACAAATAAATTGATTAGACACATTAAAAACAATTTAGAAAAATTTTCTGAAGAAACCAAATTTCTTACAGACCATAGAATTATTGGAGCTTTTAGAAGGAACAAAAACCTCAGAGAATTCCTTATTAAGGCCAAAGTTCCACCCTTAAGAGAGCCTACACCGAAGGTAAGGGGCAATTTTTTTCAGTCCCACAAATGGTTGCGAAGTTTTTCCAATAATAATGAAAGACACAAGCCGATACTTCATTAACTTAAATAAATGGTTGCTTTAGGATTTTTAGTAAACCAGGGATGACCTGTTTGGATCCTAATTGGACATCAGTTGTTTTTCAAGATGAATACTAAAACTGAGGAATATTTGCATGACAGATGCATAAAGATTGACTCTTTATGAGATACTCTTTAGTTAATCATCTTTCTATATAAATTAATTATACAGTACAGTAATTTTGTATAAAAAAATGGACAAGGGAAAGCAAAGATCAACAATTCAGGAAAAATGGTTCTCTTTGTAAAATGCTTGATGAATGTAATGACCCGCTGCAAGTGATTTAGAAATAAAACATCTTTGCACGAAGAATACAAGCTTGAAGCCTCTCAAACAGTCCGCGAAAAAGGATCTAAAACAATGTGATCATGAAAGTTTTTGTGATGGCAAATCAATCTTTATTAATGTAAAGCTATTTAACATTTCACACTCCTAAATATGGTTTAGTTGTAAAAGAAATCTTGAAAGTTTTAAGTTTGAATATTTTTTTTCCAAATGTAAAACTTTGAAATTACCTGACCCATACATTTAAAACAGGTTTGGGAAGCTTCCCCGTGTCACTTTTATCACATGAATGCTTAGGGAAGTACCACATTCCAGTCCATGGGATTAAAACTTGCTCACCGCTCCTCTTAATAGCTGGAGTTGCTGATTTTATTTATTTGTTTAGTCTGTTTAGTTTAGTCTGTTAGCAGACCCACAGGAGCACAGAACCAAATCACCCTGCTTTATGACTGCTGTTTCCTGGTTTTTCATGTCTAAATTTTATGAGTTTGCACACAACCAAGGTAACCTTTAAACACATTTTCCGCTCCAAATTCATCCTAAATGTTAATGACTCTGGAAGACTGCCATTTCCCCCCAAATTCAGTAGTTATATACTGTCAGGAAGAAAAAAGCAGGAAAAAAAATGCTCAGAAGCATTGATGATGCATCATGGGAAATATAAATGAGAACATTCTGCTGTTAAATCTATAATTCACATCTTTATCAGATATTTGAATAATAATGTTTGCTACTGATTAATGTCCATTCATTCAGATAGAGTTTGTTTTATTTAGTTTAGTATTAGGTTTAATGATTCATGTAATTAAGTGTATGGGATGATACATGACATCGGGTTCATGAGAGCAAACTTAGCTAAGACTTTTGACTGAACTAAGAATTTCATTTTTATTTGGTTTTACAAATAGAGGAAAGGTCTGGAAAAATCAGAAAATGTGTTTTTTTCAGGAATCTGTATACAGTGTAGCAAAATGCAGTCCATGTTTGATGTTAAGTTTGTACATAGATGTTTTTAAAGCTCCCTTGATATTTCAGCATATAGAGGTCTGAAAAACAAAAGCAAGCTATAAATAAATTATCTGTATCTTTTTTGTCACTTTGTTGCTGTATTTTTACACTGAGGACCAAAAACTCTGCCAGATAAAAGATTTACAAAGGGGTGGACTATTAGTCAATTATTTCAACACAGTAAAGCAAGAGCTACCCTACCTTACAATAAGAGTCTCAAAGATAAAAACCAGGTCTCAAGCTTTATGCACTCACCTTTTTATCTGGGGTTCATAATAATCCCTTAGACTTACTTTCGATGAAGTCACACACTGACATGAAAGGGATAGTGCTTCATGAGATGGACTTCACTTTGATGAGAAAAAAAAAGACATTTTAATATGGTGCAGCTGAGGTCAGCTTCCCTGTATAGTATGTTTACTGTTTCTCACAGCACTGCTGCAGACACAAACATTCAGGCTCTCTACTCCTTTTAAGAGGTTCCTTAGATTGGGTAAATTCAAATCCGTCTTTTTAATTGCTTGGCTCGTTCAACTACACCACTACACTTTTATCCCCCTGCAGCTATTAAGATGTGTAATTGGTCTGACAGTGATAAGAAGAATGCTCCATGTAAAGCTCAGTTAGGTAAACAATGCAGGGCTTATGAATGCAGCTCTCCAAGATTTATTTCATTATCTTCTGCCATGGTTTACATTACACCATGCAGTGCAGGACAATAACCAGCAGATTTGTTTAGTGTATTTTGTAGTGTGCCATTTCACAAGCTGTTGCACCACAGTATGCCCCACATGAACTTGTAATAGATGTGAACACATTTGTTGGCCATATTAATGTGTAAAAAAAACACACAAAAAAACAAAAAACGTATGTATTTTGTAAGATTAGCGTAGTGCTGAAAGAATTAGAGAAAACCTTCAATTGATTTGAGTACATTTATGGAATTGAGGGGAAAAAATCAGCACCCTGATGGTCCCTTTTTAAAAAAAATCCTGAATTTTATTTTTATTACACTTTTCAAGTAGGTCAGAGTTTTTAAACACCTCTATTTAGTAAACCCTGAGTTCCTGTTTCCCTTTGGTATACATATATGACACCGAGGCCCATTTCTTCACTGCACAGTAACCAGTATTTGTCTTGGAACCACAAAGGGAAGTGGAAAAGGAGGTAAAAGAAAATCTCTAAAGCTCACTGTTAGAAAATTGCAGCAAAGACTGGCATCTTGTAGTCAGAGTCTCCATAAAAACCAATAGACACCTTCTACACATCACAAAACTGATCAAGGTTAATGCTACTGAATTCAGGTTTTCTGTGTTGTCATCACCAAAGTAAATATGTACAGTTTACTAAGCTCTACAATAACTTTATTTGGATTTGTGGGCCTTGTTAGGACGAGACAAAAGTTGCAGTCACACTGCTTCCTATTATACTACGGAAACTGGTGCTTTGCTTGCTGTGTAGCTCTAATATGAGAAACTGAAGGAAACTGTAACCCTGTGATGTTTTTAAAGTATGTGTCGCTTTGGATGTGCTTCTTCAGTCACATATTGGAGATCAACGGGGTGCATAGTGTCCTACTGCTTTGCGACTGGTCCCTGTCTGTCTGTCTGTCTGTCTGTCTGTCTGTCTGTCTGTCTGTCTATCTGTCTGTCTGTCTGTCTGTCTGTGTCTCTGTCTCTCTCTGTTATGAAATGTGGAGGATTTCTGAAGCTGTGGACCTGCCCCAAGGAACATAGTGTGCATGGTGTCATGAACATTTTGAAATGATAGGAGTTAACATCTGGTGGAATCTATGACGAAACTTAAAAAGCATCATCATTTGGAAATTTGGGAGGAAAAAAAATCCAAAACATTTTGTCCGACAAAAGAAATAAAATTTCACCTATTGTTATCTCAATCCCCAGACCTAAATCTTATACAATACCTATGGGA
Source organism: Fundulus heteroclitus (assembly GCF_011125445.2). Taxonomy (NCBI): domain Eukaryota; kingdom Metazoa; phylum Chordata; class Actinopteri; order Cyprinodontiformes; family Fundulidae; genus Fundulus; species Fundulus heteroclitus. The sequence goes on along the minus strand of NC_046362.1, from coordinate 23,007,956 downwards.
TGAGCTAAAGAGTGTAAAAGAGAGGGCCTAGAAGCTAGAACCACGATAAATCAAAGAGTAATGGCCAGAAATGAAATGTTAAAGAAGACTAAGTCACATCGATTGGCAAAAGAAGGTGGTGCCAACAACTAAATCACTGGTGATTTTGTCAAAATAATAATTTCCCCCACACTGAATACATATTCCCAAGTAAAGAATTGATTTCCTGCAGCAATAAAAGCTTATTTTATTAAAATGCCTTTGCTCTTTTAAAGGGTACAAACAAATTTGCTTACATCTTTATGTTTAAATAATTTCCCTCTGGGATTATTAAAGAATTTCTGATTCTGATTCTAATTTACATGTGATTTTGAGCATTTGTGTGCATAGTGCGACTGAGGGAGGACAAGTTTGTCAAAGTGGGTGTGTAATGTGAGAGAGTCTTCCTTGAAGAAGTGCGAGCCATGGAGGCTTGTTTTTTCCACCTCTTGGTATCACCAGGGGGCCATTAAGACCTCTTTGTTTTCATGGAAACAGACAGGTATACGGGGAGATTGAGTGGGGTGCTGCTGAGGTGGGCTGGAGATTGATACCACAATGCCTCACTCCTATGTTCTGTTACTTAGTCCATGACTCTGAAGACCTATTAACAAGATGGATAAACCAAAGAGTATGGATGTTGGTTTTGGTTTGATCACCATCCACCACTGTGCACAGCGTGATGGCTCCTCGTCAATGAGTCCCACAGTGCAGGGATTTGAAGAAGAAAGAAAGGAGAGAATGGAAAACAGAGGACAGATGGAGTGTCAAACCCCTGTGGAGACTGCACCAAATCTGCCATTAGTGTCACTGGCGTTTGGACTGAGTCTGAGGAGGTGGATGTGAGAAAGATGAGCTGGATTGAGAGTAGGAGAGGGATGAGACGCAGTGTGGAGACTAGTCTGTGTCTAAGTGGAAACTGGGCTGGAGGCCACAGTACAGATCCACCTGAACCCTGCCAGAGAAATCTTCTTAGGAGTTTAGAGAGGGGAACCATTTGCCCCCCAAGATAAATTCACTCAGGGTTTGCAGAGATTTAGCCTGCTTAGGGGCTCTAATGTTGGGATATTTTTGTAAGTAAAGTCCTCTTGTTTGCCGGAGATGATGCCAAAGCCCGTCTGCCGTTTAATGGGATCACAGCAGACAGCCCAGGAAACACCGCCAGGTGAAGTGATTTCGCTCTCTACTTCCAGCTGTGTAAACACTCACATGGATACACATAGAAAACTCACACATACACACACTCCCACACAGAAACAGTCACATGTTATATCACTTTTAATTTTTATTTGAAATATTCATGTTTTCTTTTGGTCGGATTTGATTCTTTTTCTGTTATTGAGAAAATGCTTGGTGCTGTTAAAATCAATAAATCTATTAGACTTGTACAGAAATTAACATAGAGCCAGTGTTGTCGTTGGACATGCTTAGAATATAGGGCTGGACGATATAGAAAAAAAGCATATTGATAAAAAGGAAATCATATTGATGGATATTGTAAAAAAAAAAATCAAAATAAATTAATTCAAAATATACATTTTAAGTGCAGCCCTTGTAATTTTATGCTGTTTCTTGATGACCTTTTTTTAAATATGGATTCAAACACAACCCTTTATTCAACCAACTTTTTACAAAAACTAAGTGTTAAAAAAGAAAAAAAGAACACGTGCTCTCTGAACTCTCTGAAGGCTGATGAAGCTTTCCTGGGTTTGTGATTGGTTGGGAGGATGCAATGCATGTAGTATTAACCTAAATGATAGGCTAGAATGCACTGTTCTTTTATTGAACTTTTTATTGACCCCTGTTTTTTTATATTGAACCATACCTCTATCGATCAATATATATTGTTATTGAATTATCGTCCAACCCTATTAGAATATTCAGAGGAGTACTTCCTTTCTCATTCTCTGTTTCTTGGTAAGTTTGTAGTTGTGCCACTCTTAGATGATGACGTGAATAGTGCTTAGTGAGGTGTTCAAACTTTGGAATAAGGTTCTTTTTTTAGAACTTATTCCTGCTTTGAACTTTTCCTAATTGTAATCTTTAACCTATCTACTGTGCTCTTTAGTCTTCATGATGCTGTTTGTTCTCTGATGTTCTCTACTTGGAGTCTTTCTGGATGGAGTTTGCATGGCCTCTCTGTGCATCCATCGGTTCTCTCCGGGTACTTCAGCTTTCTCACATATTCCAAAAACATGACAGTTGGTTAACTCTAAAAATTGCTGTAAGGTGTGATTGTGTGCATGCATGGTTGTTTGTCCGGTGTGTCTTTCTATTGCCCTGTGATTGACTGGTGAGCTGTCCAAAGTGTACCCTGCCTCTCTCATGATGTTTATTAGCTCATTAGCAGATACTAGCTAATCACTGTTAGTGGATAACCATTAGCAGTTAAGGTAGCACTAATTGAAAACTCTGAAGCAGCTGGTAAGTGACTAAGATGCTAACTTTGTTGCTTTTAACAGCTATCCATTAGCCACCGACAGTCATAAGTTAACGCTGATAGAAATCTCTGAAGGAGATGCGAACTAATTGCAATTTTCAGCTTACAGTTAACCAGTCACAGTATTTTCACAGTGCTCACAACTTGTTTGTTTTCTACTGGGTTCCCAAAAAACTGCCAGATAAACTATTTAAAAGTAGCCAAGGCTTCTTTAATAATGTGTTGTCAACTCATTAAATGGGTCAGAGTTTTGAAAACTCACCTATGTGCATGTAATTATAAGGGATGCTGTGGTAGACAAAAATAATGTTGTGAGGGAGACAAAGCTTGTGAGTTTTATTGTAACTCTTTATATTTATCATTTTGCTTTTTAAATATAATATTAGACTGGTTTGGTTTTTAATGTACCAGTCACATTGGAAAGGCTACAATATGTCACAATCAAACATGAACATCTTTAACTAGCACTTCATTTTAATTTAAATAGACTAGAATGACACAATGGAAATGGCATACACTGTTCTATTAGAGCTTAGACAGGGATGTATGAACTTTCCTACTTTGACTGACTGTCGTCTGGGTCATCTGTGAGTGCTTTGGGGCTGGTGATAGGCCCATTGTTGAGAAGAGAAAGCACATTATGAGCTTCCAAATCACTCTCCAATAAACACACGAAAATATGCCAGAATTGTTGTTAGTCACTGTTTTGGAAAAAAAAAAAAGAACTAGAGAAGCCTGACTGCTCACTGGATATAGTGACAAAGGAACTAAGTTAGTAACACTGCTTTTGATACTGAGCATTGTCCGTAGTCAGATATGATGTTTTTTCAATTGACTCTGTCAACACAATGCACGTTGAGAACCTATTTTCTTTTTCAAGCTTAAAACACTCATCCCAATATCAGCCCACAATAGTACTTAAAATGTACGTCCTTTGCTCTTATAAAAATCTATCACTTTTTTTTAATTAATAGTGAAAATATATACATTTGAATGACCTCTAATTACAAACCTTTTTGTAATTCTGGTTGTTTGTAATTTGCTCAGCTTTTGTCATTCAGCATGACCAGTAGTGCAGATTACCTCAGAGAAAGAGGAAGCAATCTTTGTGGTCAGGCAGTAGCTCTGCTGTTAAAGGCATTTGGACTTTAAAGCTCCATTGTTTATATAACCAAGAGAAAGTCAAGTCTCCCCTATGGCCCTTTTTGAAAAGCACATGCCAGAAATTTTTTGTCGCTACATTTATAGCTTATTTGCTTCCTAGGAGATTCTGAAATTACTTATGGTGCTCAGTCTGAGCTCCCTGTTCTCGTGCAAGCCAGATGTTATCTTAAAGGTGGGCTTTAGTTGCAACCATATGTGTCCAAAGCTTGTCTACAGTTCTGTACACTAAAATTATATTTGCGATAATCGGGTCACTTCGATAAGATATTCAAGTGTCTTTGTTTGGATGAAACATACTTCTCCACTTTAGAAATCTGGTCTGCAAAGCAGCTTTTTGCCATTTCTCAGCTGCCTTAACAGTCAATGCCTGCTCTTTAATTTACTTCAACCTTGAGGGATTTACTTTTCATAAAACAAGCAACATTTTCTGTTTCATGGTTGAGATAACTCCCCTTGCTGCAACAGATCCTTGCATGGCACCAATGGTAAACAGACACAAATCAGCCTCTGATTGCTCTGTTGATTGCAGTGGCTGCTCCACGTAGGCTCAGCGGAGCTGCTGTGTTGACAAAACTTTTATAACCACATGGTGTTATATAAGACCCCTGTCACAGATCTTCCAAGGTTTGAGCATATTTCAGTATGTCATGTGTGCATCCATGAGTGAAATCTCAGCTGGAAGGTGTGATTCTTTTTACTAAAGCAATACCGCTGGGCCTCACATTAACAGGAGGACGTTTTAGCATAAGACATCAATCAAACAGTATTTAAATTCAGAAAGGTCAAAACAGTCTGACTAAGGCTGTGGTTTCCCTTTGCACCCTGATGTGTGACCAACCCATGGGGTTAGTCTGACTTTTCAGCAGACTAGCATGGCGTATGTCAATAAGAAGAAGCCCCTATTTGTGTTTGTGGTTTTCATAGTCTGTGAAAAAGAAATGATTAAAATGCCATCAGGTGTTGTCACACATTGAAATTTGAATCCTGCACGTTCTCTCACATAAGGTTTTTTGCAGAAAAATTGCAGTATTTATTCGTCTCCCATAACAAATTTTAAACTAACCTCGGGTATATTCTAAAAATTAATTATGGAATATTCTGAAAAATGATTTTTGTTTTGAGAAGTCCATGGATATTTTTACTGTTCTTGTCCCTCCTGTGTCCTTCACAACTCTCATGCACGTGTTCGTCCTTCAGCCTCAGTTTGCTTACCTGGAAAACTCAAACTTTTTTACTTTTGTACATCAGTCGGTTACTGTCTCCAGTGGATCTTCTGTCAAGTCTACAACCATGAACCATTGTAATTGTTGCTTGGTCTTAATTCACTAATTAGAGCTGTGGTTAAAGATGTAACAATGTTACATCATGCATTCATGTTGTAGGACAGGGCCATAATATGCAGGCGCTAATGTGTTGCTAATTTGAATGTGTATGTTTATAGACCAGTGTTTTGCATTAGAAGCACTTTATATTGTCCTGGCTAACTTACTTATTTAGACTTAAATGTATCATCATTGTCAATTTATTACAGCAAAAATGTTTGCTTTATTTAAGTGGATGCCACAGCTGAAACAGAAACTTGTCTACTCCCTCTAATCCTTTTGATTTTTTAATGGTTTCTACTCAACATACAAACCTATTAGAATCTCATGTATTTTTAATGTTGCCTTGTTATTGGATTAGACTGAGTACTAATGTTAGTAGATGGCTGCATTAAAAGGTTTACTTCCTGGATTAGTACAAATAAGCCAAACATTTCTAGCAAATGAGTAAATGGTAACTATGGTTGTTTTTTTTTGCCTAAAGCTTGTTGCTTGCAACATGCATTCTAGGTAACAGTCCTACTTTTTCTACAGTTTTCTTCTGTTGTTCTTTTATGCATAAATACACATGCACATTTTGTAATTTTTTCCATTCAGTTCATTTATATAGTGTCAATTAAAAACATGTCATCTCAAGGCACTTCACAAAGTCACTTCTATCAAATCATCCAGACAGATTAGTTTAAAAGGTTTCTGTCTAAAGAAACTTAGCAGATTGAATAAAGACTTGCAGCATTCACTCCTCCTGGATGCGCGTGTAGTGGTAGTGGACAGTTGTATGCATTGTTGCATTGACTTTTCAACAATTCTTCAAACTGAGCATGCATGTGGTGACAGTGGGAAGAACAAATCACCTTTAAAGGAGCAATAAGTGAAATTTCACCACTAGGTTGGCTGCTGAGCACTATCTGTAGATTAAAACAAGTTGGTGACAAGCCGCGACTCTTTTTACCTACACTCCAACTGCAACCCCCCCTCCCCTTTCCCCTACCCCTCTCACCAATTGCCTTGTAGGCACATATTTGCAAAGGATAAACACATAGCAAAACAGCATAACCCTTTGGAGGAACATATCTAGTGAAGAAGTAATTAACGCATAACTTTATAATGCTGTTAGCAAGAGAACATTTGAATCTGCTGAACATGCTCCCCGCCATTTAGCTCCTATGCTACACTACTCTGACGGTGGCATTTTGTGGGCAGGGAGGGACTAAGCTCTGAGTGGCAGCTGTTCACATGCACGCACATCCAGCCCGGCTTTGTAAACGAGAGACCAGAGAACAACACTAGGAGATGGTGTGTGATGTCATACCATATTCCATGTAACAAAGATACTTTTAGCTCATCACATCCATATTTTTTTAGTTATTTCTATCTAGAATATTGAAATGTAGCTTATTGCTCCTTTAACAGAAGGAAACCTCCATCAGAACCGGGCTCATTGTGAACAGCCATCTGCCACGACCGACTGGGGGTTTGAGAAGACTTTGCATAGACACAAAAAGAACACAAAAGCATTGATCAAGTAAAAGGTAATTGCAGTACTAGTAGCTCTTTTACTGGCTTCACCTCAGCGAAAAACACAGCTAAGCACTTATAACAAGGATTTGATTGCTATAATATCAGTAAAAAATGTTTCCATTGATTAGACAAAGTTAAATAATGAAGCACCAAGCCTGGGGTAATTCATATGGGAAAGTAAAAGTGAGTGTACACATAGTTAATTGCAGCAATAGTATAATTTAATACATAACATTAGTGTGTTTCCTTAAATGTTTTACAACGGGGACAATAAAATACATGCAATTTAAATATGGTAGTTTTCTCTTGTAATAACAAAGGGTATTGTAGACAGGGTAAATGTCACCCTGCATGCATAAGATGTTGTTTCCGGAGCTGTAGGTATTCACATTAATATTCATATGTTGAGACCATCAGCATTTAGAGAGTGTAGCGTGATCTAAACGTCTATAGGTCATGTCCAGGATTGTTTTTACACTGACTGGTGACCCATCCAACCGTGACTTCGAGGGCTTCCTCCATGACCCTCAGGCTCGCAGGAACACAAGATTCGTAGTGCCGTAAGCTTAAATTCTGCTGAGTGATAAATTGTGTGTGTAAAACTAAAGGGCGTTGAGTAGAATACAAGCCAATAGTAGTAAAAGCCACAATATATCTGGCAAGACGTCTTTTCTTCAGCACATATATCCTCAGTCACAGTAGCAGTACATTCTGTGTATTTTCTCTCTGTGTTGTTTGAGTGTGCACGGTCTCAATTCCCCAACCTGGAGTATTGACTTACAGAAAGACCCAGTAAACTGATTTATGTTCAGGTTTTATTCATTCTTCTGTGCTGGATGAATTTTAGCAGGAAGTGTAAATCTGTAACTCATCAACTGAAATACGTCCTAAATGTAGCTATCTTTATAAGTCACACATAGTGTGCTATATATTACACCTTAATCCCTCATGCCCCCAATGTCTTGGGAGCAGGCTATTAAAGCAAAAACCAGAGCTCAAAAACATGCTTGTAACTGTGTGTGTCTGTGTTTGTTCTGTGTGTGCTACAGAAAGGGGGAAACAGCAAGCCCAATTTGCAGAGATAGTGGAATGGTTAAGCGTGGGTTTAGTAATGGGGACTAATGTTGGATTAGGCAGATGCAAAGACATTCACTTGTCTGGAATGCTTAAACTGCAGAAGTTAATGTGGAAATTTGAGTAATCTGTAATATCTTTTGACAAGCTTCATTCATATTATTAAATATATGATCATGTAGGAAAGTATAGAGAGGTAGCTCATATGGGTAAAATAAAGTTTTGGCTTAGGAACATTGTTGGACTATGTAAATATGAGAACCGCTGCTGTGCTTTTTCATAAAAGTCTGGTTAAGTGGTTTATTAAGGAAATCCTAGGAAATACTCTGGCAACATTTCCCTATTACAACACTATGAAATAATAAAAAAATGTTTATGAATGTGCATTGTAAATGATAGTTGCATTGTACTGCCACAAAATTCTGCGTATTTTATTAGGAATTCAAAGGGTTAGAGTAGAATAGAAAGCCTTTATTGTCATTGTCCACAGTCCATGGAGATTTTAGCTCAGGTGAGGTGAGACTATAATCAAACATTTTGGTATACTTTTTAAAAGATAAACTAACACTGCACATTAAATGGTTTAGATCAAGGCGTGTCCATGTGTTAGAATTGCCCAATCAAATCCCAGACATAATTACAATTGAGAATCTAAAAACCTGTTGTGCCCTTAGACACATTGGATGCTCTCCATCCAAAGTGTCTAAGCTTAAACTATGTTGTGATTAAGGATGGGCAAGAATTTCAATCTCAATGTATGCAAAGGTGGTAAAATCATACCTCCAAAGACTTGGTGCTATAATTCTTGTAAAATGCTCTACAAAGTGTAAATTCAGGGGGACTAAAACAACTTGCAGATACAGACTTTTCAGACTTTTATTTGTAGAACAAAAAGTTATACTGTGTGCTGGTCTATCACATTGAATCCTTATAAATTACATTGACGTTTGTGTTTTTAATGTGACACACTGTTGAAAAGTCAAGGAATAATAAAACTTTTGTATGGCATTGTATTGCATCAGTTATAAGTGGATGAACAGGGAACAAAACACAACTAACTGCTGCGAAGAGTAAAATATCAAGTTGAACGAAGTTTACACACCTTTGTCTTTTAAGCCAAGATATCCTCCTCGACCAGCTCTTTCATAAACTGGTACGCTATCCTAGAATAGGATCATGGAAAGGCTCAATCACCTCTGTTTTTGAGCCAGAAGGGATGTCCAAGAGTAATTCGTACATAGACTGCAGGACTCTGGCTGATGTGTAAGGCTGTAAAAATTCGGACAAGTAAGGTGGCACCATGCTGTTAAAACTCTTAAAAGCAAGCAATGGAATTGTACACTGGATCCTAAAATGAGCTGGGTGTTGGTGCAGAATGTTTTTGACCAGATGGTATGTATTTGTGCTATTTCATCATTGCCAGAAGGTTTGTACAACCTGCAAGGCAACACAATAACAAATGATCAACATCGGTACAAAGATGTAAAGTGTGCGGTAATGAATTGAGGAGGAAATAAATAAAGTTTTTTTTTCTGACAACCTTGCTAATTTATTTAAGAAATTAGAAGGAATATGAGGATTTCATGCAAATAGGTCACATGATTCCAATAGTTGAAGTAATTTATAAAGGGAAATAGACAGTCAGCATGGACTGACCACCTGGGCAGGTGGCCAGACTATCACAGGGCAACACAGAGACACACAGTGCAAACAACCACACACTTACACCTAAGGGCAATTTAGAATAACCAATCAACCTAACAGTTATGTTTTTGGACTGTGGGATTAAGATGGACTATCCAGAGAGAACCCATTAAAAAAGAACTCTGATGTTTGATATCCTTAAGATGACATAGAGCTGGAAATAACCAGATCTGAGGTATATTCAATTAAATTTTATTTATATAGCGCCAATTCATGAAACATGTCATCTCGAGGCACTTTACAAAGTCAAAATCAGTCAGATTATACAGATTGGTCAAAAATTTCCTATATAAGGGAACCAGTTGATTGCTTCAAAGTCCCGACAAGCAGCATTCACTCCTGGAGAAGCATAGAGCTACAGGAAGAGTCGTCTGCATTGTCCATGGCTTTGCAGCAATCCCTCATACTGAGCAAGCATGAAGTGACAGTGGAAAGAAAAAACAGGTATATGAAGGGTAAATGGCCTACAAGTTCAGATTTTGTGTTTCATAAAGTGCAGGGGATGACTGTTTTTTGCAGCCCTCTTTTGAAACTTCAAGATGGCCTTTTCTCTATTTATCCATCGGTGCATCTATAAACCCGGCCTAGAGTACAAGTAGCATCGTTCAGTCACTAATTGGTCATTGTTAATTTACGAAAGGTTTAACCAGTTCCAATAACTTAGGCCGACTGGCAAAGCAGTCACTTAGGCTGTGTGAACTGTGCAACCGCACTCGACCTCGCGATATTAGGGGACCTCACGCTTGCAATTTTTCTTCCTAAAGACAGTCACATTAAACAACAGTTCCAGATCACTGGCTTAGAGTGACTGTGGGACATACTATCAAGTTATGTCACTCAGCCAAAAAGTAATATGAATCGCATTTGTATTTTTTTTTTTTAATGAATCAGATGTTTTCAAAAAACTTATACAGCCTATATTTACCCCCCTGGTTGGACCTTTTGACTCTGAACTGTGCCCCCCACTGCTGGGATCCTTATAGAAGTTGTGCTGATTTGTGTTTTCATTGCCTTATGGCTTTGACAGGAGCTACTTTCCTTTTGTTCCTCACACCTTTTCAAATTAACTGATTCTGCATTTTTCCCATAAGATCCCCTATCTATGTTTACTTTCTGACCGCTCTTTATCTTGCTGTTTTTAAAGGTTAAGCAATCTATCAAACACATCACTGAAAGGATTAGAGACAGACAACACCACTAACATCAAAGAGAGGATTTATTAGGTAATTGTTCCCAAGTTCTGTTTTTTATAGATCTCTACAGAAAGAAAACTGCTATTTCTTTGAACATTAAGGTCCAATAGAAACATCTTAGCCCACTGAGTCCTAGATGTGCAAGTTTGCTATTGGGTATTAGGTCAAAGCTCACAAGCTTAACCTAGTTCTTTTGCTTTCATTGGTAAATTGAGTTTAACCTTTAATTTGTATTTATTGGTACTTGGATTATATCACCACCCTATACTGTCTTGTTAGATATAAAAGCAGCAAAAACATAAAGCTCTTGTCACACTGTGTCTTATTTTGTGTATTATATTGATGTAGCTAAGAAAATTGTCTAAATGCAAAGAAATGAAGAGAATTAAGGATCATAAAGTCCTCTCACGGCTGTGAATTGCGTGTTTCTTTTGAAACACCGCTATTTTTAGAAGTGTGTTTGTATCAGGATAAAGGTTGTAAAATTCTCTGTGTTGTGCTGTGTCAGGACACGTAGTTCGGTTTTGGTATGTTTTCAATTCACTTCAATGAAGAGAAACAAATAAAAAGTGACTGTTATAGAAGTGACTGGAGATTTATTTATTTTTTATTGTAAATTAATAAAAGAAAGACCATCCGGCGTACAAGCTGTCCTTGAATGCACCATAAAATGCAGTTGTTTGGAAAACCCCTCTGGTCAGAGGCAGTCTGATCAACGTACCAGTGGGTTGTTGCATCTCATACGCAGCACGCTGTCTTGGAGTGATTGAATCCTCAGGGCAGCTGGATTTGAACACTAGCTTATTTTTGAGAAAAGCAATAAATGTTGATATTAGAGCTTCATTTGATATACAAGTTTATCAGAGGGGTCTTTGTGTTTGTGTGGCTCTGACTGTACAGACATGGAGTCACAACCATACTATCTATTGCCAAAAAAGGCAGCAAGGGATTAAAAAACAAATTAGATTTGTAGTCATATGTATCTTTATTGCAATAAATAACACAAAATATTATGAGAAACATTTTTGGCTAAACCACCTCTCCCTACAGCTGAGCACCCGTACATCACTACGCCCCCACAAATTTTTTTTTTTAAACTCCCGAAACAAAGTCAAATAATTGGACTTTGAAGTAACAGATGTTCTTACTATCGTCCTATTTTCTTCATTAAATAATTTAAATATAAGGTGAAGCATGAATCCTGATTTTTAATTCATGTCGAACATCTGGCTTCAGAGCGACACAATAAATGAGTCTGCTTTAATTCATAGGTATAAATTCATGTTTATTTGGATTTAGATTAATTCTAAGGGGAAACAAATGGTGACATCCAATCTCCTTATTTTGCTGCTTTTTCAAAAACATATTTGCTAGGTTTGTCAGTAACCTAAGGGGAAGCTTGAACCTAAATGAGGAAAACTCTTCACTGTGTTTGTCAGAAGATCTAAATCATCTCCTTCCTGATAATGTCATGGCTTAATTAGTCACAGGGTTTTTCGTCGTTGTGAGCCTATGGAGCTCATTAGGTTACTGGCATATTATTCCTTTCAAAAATCAAAGATGTGTGTTGTACAGATGTTTGCAAATGAGCCTTTATTTAAATCCATATGCGGTTATCATTCAGATCAGGTTCCATGTGTTTGGGGAAGATAGGGATGAATATGATCACAAGTACTGTAGTGCGAGGCTAATTTTTTTTGTCCCCTTCTGTCTGCTGGATGGAACATCTATTGTCTTCTGTCAGATTGCACTGATGACTGCATTGTTTTCTTTTGCGGTGTTTGGTCATCATATTAATTTCTTAGTTCCTTTGTTCCATGCTGACTGTCAAAAACTGAGAGGTGGGTTTCATCTTATTTCACGTTTTTGTCTGGAGACTATCGTCACATATTAGTTTTGTCAGTGCATCGTCCCCCACAGCAGATCCGCTGCCCAGCGTCTTTCTCCAGCTCTTCCTCAACTGTTGGTGCAGAAAGACCGATGTTAATAATTTAACTGTTGGAGCTCGTCCTGGAAGCCCATGTGGTTTTACTGGAATGGTTCAGGATTATTAATCATGCTCCGCTGCCTGTAAAAATTGAATGTGATACTGTTGTATTACAAAGAGATCCGATGAGTGAAATTTCTGAGCACTTGAAATGAGTGAAGGAAGGGGTCTCTCAGTCGACAGGTAAAGTCTTTTTCAACATGTTATACGAGGCGGAATACGCGAGCTTTGACAGATTCATATGAATTTCACAGGTTATATATTTGTCTATTTTTATTCGCACCATGAACTTTACCTCTGTGTCATTATATCATTTTTACAAATAGACCAAACTATGGGAACTGAAGAAAAAAACCATTAGACACATTAGTTGCTCAGCTAAACTTGACTATGGGTCTGTAGTTATTTAGATACTTTGAATCTGGCAGGGCAATCTGGTTTCTAAATTCAGAAAGCCAAAAGTTTATTTCACATGTAGTTATACATAAATTATGTTCAGTGTCCCCCCCTCACCCCCCAGTTCTCATACTAAAGTGCTTGATTAGTTGTGATGCCAAATCTACATCATTGTGATTCGTAGTTTAACTCTTGCCAAGAACTATTTCTTGTCTGTTTTCTCCCCTCTTGGCTCTGTTACTCTAGTGTTTATGCTTCTGAGTGTATGTGTTTCAAAAAGATTACTTGTGAAATAATGCCTCTGAAGCACTGACATCCTGATTTGATAAATACCCATTACGTCAACTCCCCCCGTCTTGTGTTTAAAATTGATAAATATTTTTTGGGTTGATGAGCCAAATTCTAGCTCTAGCATGTTATTTTTGCTGTAGTCAAACATATATAGTAAAGTGTTTATCAACTTTATAATTAATTCAGGTTTCATATCATAATTTAAGTCCCTCCAACATGCTAGTGGTGGTTTTCGGTGTAGTTTTTACGTCTAAAAACCACACGTCTCTTCTCGCACGACTGAATAATCGGCTCCAAAAGGGCAAAAACTGGTACAGTGTATGCCCGGCTTAAGGCCCAGTTCCCTGGGTTCGTATTGGCCATGCACCGCATGGCTCTACTCACTTTTGAGTGTTTCAGGGGCAGTTTTTTTCAGAGGCCAGCCTGGGCTCCTCCAGCTGTGCTGCAAGCACGCACTCAAGCTGACAAAAATCAACATCACTGCGGTTAAAATTATTTTAAGCTATTAACGTCTTCTCCTCGCTCCCACCATGGCTGAGGCAAAAGATCTTATATAAAGGTGTAAAAATTAACTCTGCGACTGAATTTAGCCGTAAGAAGGACTGTACTGCCCCTGGCAACAGTGGCCACTCCTGGGGAGCTCGAAGTCGCTGCCACCAGCTGCCCCCAGCTGCCCCCAGCTGCTCCCAGCTGCCCCCAGCTGCTCCCAGCTGCCCCCAGCTTCCCCCAGCTGCTCCCAGCTGCCCCCAGCTGCTCCCAGCTGCCCCCAGCTGCCCCCAGCTTCCCCCAGCTGCCCCCTGCCTGGGAGTCTCGCAAAATCAAACCGATACAAATAATTTCACTGTGGTTAAAATCTTTTTTATTAACGTATTCTCCTCGCCCCCGCCATGGGGACGCCGTCACTGAAACCAGCCATAAGAAGGACCGGCCTGCCCCTGGCAGCGAAATCAGCTGAGAGGGCAGGCTCCACCTCTCCCTCTGTCTTTCTTTCTCTCTCTCTCACTCTCAAACACACAGTTTCAAAGTAGGCGGAGTTCAGACAGACTCTGCCTTATTTTGTCATTAGATGTGTGATCCACATATTTATCCCAGTGGATCACTCCTAAAAAATATCCAGCTCGGGTCCTCTATCAGAGGCCTGGGAGCTTCAGAGTTCTTCTTAGGATCTTAGCTGTTCCTAAGACTGCGCTCAGGAATATGACTTTTGCACTTACAATAGGAACAACTCATCTCCATCATCTTATTTCAAGTGCAGTATAGCTAAACACAATTTGTTTTTGTTTTTCAAGTTCCTCTGCAATGAGGCCAATAGTTTAAGAAAATCAATCAATAAAATGGTCTTGGACAAATGCGACTTATAAAGTGCCCAGCTTGTAGACAGAGTACCAAAAACCTTAAACAGAACACCAAATTGCTGTGGTTTTGTGTAACGAGCCAGCCACAAACTATCGAAACATGTGTGAGACAAAGCGGGAAACATTTAATGGTGCAGACAGCGAGGGCTCACAGTGCCCAGAACAGCAGAGGAGATGAGAAATCATCTGTGGCAAATCTCAGAGCAGATCATCAGTGATCTACAGTGTGGTTCAGAGGATAAATAGAGAAGGAGGGGGGGGGGGGGGGGTGACACACAGACAAACAAGCAATAAACACAGAGGGGCAACAAATTCAAATACAAGGAAGCACCTGAGAAACACATCGTAGAGTGCTTTGTAAAACCTTGCGAACCCAAAAATGTGATAAAATGATTGCTCTACAGACCCTCTGAGCCAAATCTGTCATATCATTTATGTCTTCCTAAGTCCTGCATTCATACGTTTCTGATGTTTAAAGTAATTGCAAGATGTGACCTGCCAAATTTTATGACAGCACTTGAGGCTTATCACATTTGTTACCTGTCTGATCATCCCTTCTTCCCTCTAACCTTGTTCCTGTGATCCAAACGGCAATTTCAATAAAATGCTCTGAAATGCACCTGCAGTTTTTTACACATCAAGATCTTCTTAGGGGCAAAATATGTTAATTTAAAGTGAATAGGAAATAAAGAGATAAGTTATCACAAACATATTGAACAATCATCTGATAGAAATCAACTACAGCTGTAACAAATAATTATGTATCACATCTGTGTGACATATAATAATACACTGATGTCTGTTTAAAATGATGACTTTGACACAAGGAGGCCTTAATTTGATAAATCCCTGTTAAATCTTCTTCCCTTGTCTTACTGGTGAGAGGATTTAAGACACGTCGAAGGCTCAGGAGAATTGAGGATCTAACAACTTTAAAATTAACTTGAAGGACCTTGTTGTGCAGATTTGCTCTGGGTTCTAATGGACTGACCTAGAATGGATTTATGGGCACATTTTAAAAGTTAATTTATTTCAGTCCTTCAGAAATGTTGACATAAAAAAAACATGTTCACGAGGAAATGTGCACACATTACCTGGTTGGAGCTCTTTTGAATGAATTTCTTAATGAATGCAGTGTGGCCTGTAGATATCTGCGAAGCCCAGGTTGCTTTGATAGGGACATTGAGCTCCCGTGCATTGTTGGGTCTGGTATCTCTCATCCTCCACTTGACAATACTGCATGGATTTTCCATGGCATTTAGATCAGACAAGTTTTCTGCTCAGCCAATCACAGCGATACAATAGCCAGTAGTGCTGGTATTGTTTTATTTGACTGTGTGGGCAGGTGCCAAGTCCTCCTGGAAAATGAAATCCAAATCTCTGTAAAGCTTGTCAGAAGAGGCAAAGATGAAGGGATCTTAACTTTGGATTTGGTGAACACGGTGGACCAACACCAACAGATCATCACCAATTGTGGAAATTTTACATTGCACCATGAATAACTTGGATGTGTCCTGGATACATCTTCGTGTGGAGGCTCTTGAAGCGATGATTTCTCTCAAACTTATCAGTTCAGTCATCATAACGCTGCACGTATCCCTGTTGCATGTGTACCTTTTTTTCTATCACACATTTTCCTTCCACTCAACATCCCTTTAATATGTTTGGATACAGCAATTTGTGAACAGCCAGCTTTTTTGTGGCTCACCCTCCTTGTGGCGAGTCTCAGAGACTATCCACTGGACAGCTGTCAAGTCTTCCGCATGGAAATTTATCCTGTAACAGGCCCGTACTTTTGACATTACTGGAACTTGTAGGATCTATGCAATTTGTCAGAAATGGATGTTGGGGTATTCATTAGATGTAAGACATACTCATTAAAGTTAATGGAAATAAAAATAAATCCTTGCAATATATCACTTTGAATAAATCTGAGTTTCAGCTGAAACGGAAAATACATTCTTGAAACATGTTTTTTTGTAGTTGGTTGTCTGTTTTAGTACTGAATACTTAATAAGTATTCAGCCTGTCTAAATAGTGCTAGAGTTTGCATCTGTTTCCTAACAGTTTGGCTCCGCTCATATTACAAACCACGCTGGCTACTGTATGGAGGCTTTAATGATCTTTAAACCATGGTTCCCCTGACGTCATGGCTTTGGGTTGTGACAAGTAGCAATCCTTCTTCCCAGCAAAGCCATAGTGCACGCTAACTGAAGTGAGGTCACCACAGTAAAACAACACACAAAGTTTCCTAAGGTCGTAAATGCTGGCTGCAGAGTGCTTGGAGCTCCAGGGGAAAACGTCCTGGATAATTGGTGGAATAATTTCCTTAGCCGAGGTCAAGCACAGGCCTCTTTCTCAACCATCCACAATCCATAATCTAAGCCCCTCGTTACGCCCTGTTTTTTTAAAACCAGTATTTAAAAGACCAAATTCTCTTTTTCTTAATCCAGTTTTCCCCAGTTTACAGCCACACTTACCTTGTTTGCTACTTCATCTGGTTTGTGATGGTGCAGTTCTGGAGAGATGTTGTCGTTTGAGAGTGATCTATCCAAAACAGACACTTGCTCGAAACTTAAACTCCGATATAGTTTTTGAAAATGTGCTCACGTTCATTCTCCATAATTGTAAATCTAAATCACATAATATTGCGAAATACAGTAAGTCTGCCTATTTATGCTGATAGGGCACCACGAGAGGGTCTCCTATGGCAAACTGGCCTCCAGGGAAGGGTCAGGCTAAGATTGATGAGAGTAGACCACAGTAGTTGGCGAACCTCATCTGAATTACACAGACCAGCGCACAGTCCCGGAGTCTGCCCCGAGGCTGGAGTGTTCAGCCCTAACCACATAGGCTCGCCACTTGAGATGAGGGATGCCGAGGTTGGCTTGCAATGTGACTTTGATGAAAGGTAGTACCCTAGGCATGGTGATTTCCAGTATCATAATTAGACTTTTGAGACGTGGGAATGTCACCTCACTGACTCATTGGAACTTTTTCTGGCATGTCCCTCTTTGAAGAAATCCCTGGGCAAACCCAGAACTCACTATAGGGACTATAATGGTGTATCATAATTGTACTCTGACTTTCTGAGTTCCCAGTTGGAAATGCAACAAAAAAAAAAAAAGCCCCCTGAAGTCGTAATTCCTACTGGGAAGGAGGAGATCTCCATGTGGCCCAGAGTTCAATACCCAATTTGGGTGCCATGTCTATAGATATAGGTGTAGTTGCAGGTATTCATTTAAATTTCGTAAAACTGTATTTCTAGTAGTGAACGTACTTTTGTATAACCTCTATTCATGAAAATTTTCCATTGCTTGAAAATTAAAATGGCAAAGAATACATCAACATTATCAACGTGTAATGCTGCTGAACCGAGTCCCAGGAATGCAGACTTCTTCTACAAATGTTACCTTTTTTGAAGCAGATGAAAGCAGAGCAACAAGGACAGCAAGCATTTCCCTTCAGTTTGAGTCTGAGGGAACACAGGACAAAGCCATCCCCGTACCGGTCCACACGAAACAGCAAAAGCAAAACAAAGGTTCTGTCTAGAACAAAAAGCCTAAATATGTCTACATGAACCCAAAATTATTACAGGGTTTATCTTTCAAACTTAACACAAAAATGTTTTAATCCCTTTCTCAGGGGTGCCATACTGCTATTTAGTGATGGGACATTTAATTATTTTTGTACTGACGCAGTACACTCCAAAATGTCTTGAGTTTTTGAGTCACTGAGTCGGTTACTACTGAGCCCCCTAGGGGACAAGGGAATTTATATTTTATTTTGCGGTACCTCGCAAAAGTATTACATTCCCTTGCAAAAGTCTTATCACATTTGTTATTTTGCGAGGGAACGGAAGATAAAAAAAATATTTCCTATGTCCCCTAGGGGGCTCTGTAGTTACCCAACAGATTCAAAAATAAATCACATAATATTATGCACTGAAACTTGCAAACAGTAGTGAGCCATACTCTGAAGTTGTAATTTATCACCACAATTAACAATAGGACAAGTTAAAATGTATTAGCACAATGATTACCTGACTATTTCTTCTACACTGTCTCGCGTGCTGCTGCTTAGCTGAACCATTAACTATCTGACTCTTCTTGGTTTGTGCTGAGCTGAGTCATTAACTCACTGACTTTGACTCGGAAGTCGTCGACTTCAAATGCAGCTCCTATCTGCTTTCTGGCCTGGGATCGCCTGCGGATTCCCCTGAATAAGTTGGTCAGGTTTGCCGGGGGGGAAAGATGTCGGGTAATATCCTGGATCTGTTACCTCACAATCTGATCAAGAAGACGCATTGGAGGGATGGAAGGATGTAGGATCACAGCTACATTATTCTGTGTCTTTTGGAATTTTCTCATACTAATCTGTCATGATCATAATATCTTTTAACCTTATTGGTGAAAACGCAGATCGGTGTATATTTCTGCAATTAGATCAACCACTGTGAAGAGTTTAATGTTTCATTTTTGTTATTTGCTGTCTGACAGCTGTTAAATCCTACCTTTTTCCACACTGGAATGACTTTATCACATAAACACTTCAACAAGGCTAAAATCTGTCAGGATCCAGGGGTGTTTGTGTTTTGACCATTTCTGAGTTTGCCTTGTGGTTTACGGCTTTCCAGATCTCATTAATTTCTGTGTTTGTTATTGTTCTTCAGGCCTTTTCATTTTATTTCATTCCTTTGTGTTTTAGTAGAGTAAAAGAAACGGGACAGCTGTAAATGTGGAACTGTGTCAAACAGAGAAACAAACACTCTTCAGTATCAACTGAATTAGCTTGGCAGAGTTAATCAACAATTACACGGTAGACGGCTGCATTTGGTCGTATGCAACAGAAGTAACAATAAGCAATGATGTTCTCATTCAAAAGGATGGCCCTAAACTCACTATAGATAGAGAAAATACTGTAGCTCTCAAGCTGAAAAGAGGGTTAATTTAAGAAAGAGTGTTTTTTCCCCATTTGGATAATTTATCCGTTACGAACCAAAAAGGACGCAGAACTGCATTTAACCTGATTATGGAGCATTCATTTATTCCTTCTATTCAGTTCTCTTCTTCTCTTCTGGTGTACAGAAGAGAAGTTCGAGTGTTCTCGGGTCCTAAAATATACAACAGCTGCAGCTTACTGTAGTAAGCTCTTCAGGTTTTAGTACATTGTTTAAAAGATGGTCAGAAGAATCAAAGCGATGTCCTGGGAGGTGTGTAAATCCCTTTTAAGACATGAGGCACGTTTCAAAGGAAGGCAGAAAGTGAGCATATTGTCCTGTCTTTACACCTAATGTTTTAGTTACATCAGTGGAGTTAGTAATGCTACGTGTAATTTGCAAACTCAGGTTTTATCTGATTTAAACTCTGCTTTCTTTGTATTGTTCTTTATCATAGCTTAATAATGGTTGGAAATTTTTCCCCAATGGACCTCAGCTGAATCGGCAGTGCGGATATTTGCCACTGCATGGATCGCTGTTATCATCATATGCTTTTATTTGTCATTTTCAGTTATGTTATCTGTGCCAGCTCCGTCTATCTCCAGCACAACGTGTTGGAGACCCGCACAGTGGGTGGGAAGCGGTTACATGTGAGGCACACTTCAGGCTGCGTGCTGTGGCTTTTGCTCCCCTTTAAACCCCGGTAGTGTCTCTTTTCACCCACACCATTTTTCTTTTTTCCTCCCCCCCCCTTTTTTTTTTCTCCCAGTTCCTGTGGCGGTGGAAAATCTTACAGTGTGGTTTATTTATTCTGGTTTGGTGTTGGTTCTCACATGTCCTTGGCAGCCTTTAATACCTCCATGACAGTACCCTGGATAGTGAGGCATTATGATCCGCACATGTGTGTCTTTAAAGCAGTTCAAACCGATGCCATAGCCGCACTACTTGCTTTAAGGACGGCGAGCTGTTATTGTGATGGAGCGGCCAAGTCCTGTACTGCCAGTGCATGTCTCAACCGCAGCTTGCCGAAGGCGGCCAGCATCGCCGACCCATTCTACTTCCCTTTTTGCTCCTCTGATTTGTCTTGTTTACGCTCTTATTTTCGGGAAAAGGAAAAACTCTTAAACCGAAGCATGAAATTCATTGACGAGATCGAGGCGTAATGTGAGGACTTGGCTGAGGAATAAAATATCACAAAGTAAAAGACTGAAAGGGGAGCCGAGCTGTTTCCACCTTATTGTTTCTACCTAATCCTAAATTGCAGCCATTGGCAGACACTGACCTCCTCGTAACATGTGTTCCTAATTATCATGAGCATTGAGTCTTATTTTACTCATATCGTATTTGTTAGGAACTCAGCATATTTTTTTTGCTGTAATTTTTTTGCATCAACATAGTAATATCAAATTAAACTGATGTACTACTAAAATCAGGCCTTTTTTTCCAAAAAATGTTGTAAAGGCAGAAGTACTAGAACACTGAGGACTTCATCGGTGAGTAATGAAAACTAACTCCCTTTTGAGAGCTGATTATTTCTGTCTTTCTTATATCTTTCTTTTTTTAAATATTGTTTTTTTTTTTTTGTATTAACAATTGGCCAATTGCCATACATGCTTTGTTCCCTTATTTTCATCTTACAGAGATGTACATAGTTGGTTAATATCCTTCAATATCATCTTCTTAGCAACAGCCTCAGAGCCAATTAATGCTTGCTCATCGGCTTGGCTGTCAGGTCACCCATGCGGCACGTAAGATAGATTTGCCCCTTTCACCAACTTGTCCTTTCAGTTCAACCCAAACTACTTCAATTTCATACTTCTAAATAAACAATTTTTATAACCCTAAAACCAATGCACATCGGCTTATTTGTCTTGGCAGTTTAAAGTTTCGATAAATTATGGAGGTAAATAATCATCATAATACTCAGATGCCACATATAATTGAACTTAATTGTATACTATTATGTGAACATTTTACATTACGTCCTGTTTCCATCGATTGTGGTTCTGATCCCCATTTGCTTCAGCTTACTCTTAAGGAAATATGGCAGATTATGACCCCCCGATCAAACCAAAATAACCATCAGCAGTGGTCCTGCTGGTAGATATCATTAATGTGAGGCACCTAACCATATTTCCTTAATGGAGAGTATGAGTAATTTTCACATAGTTTCCATAAATCATTGGTTTTCAAAGTGAATATGAAATGTTCCCAAAGCAGGTATAAATTGTCAGTATGAAACATCTCATTGCAGATGGCTCCTTTTTTTTTTTAACCAAAAAGGATTTCTCTAAAAAAATAAAAACTGTCAAAGTATAAAATGGTGGAATGTGTCTGATAGGGTTTGTCTACATTAGATTTATTTATGCACTGCATTTATTTTAGAGCATGTTTAGGATTTCCAATTCATTTTATTATGCTTTTAGATTAAAGGTTCAACATACATTTGTTTTCTACTGCTAATGCATCAAAGAGCAATTCAATTTAATGGCAAAATAAATAAAATAATGGCTTAAGCAAAATAAGAAAACTGAAATCGTTACAATGTTGCAGAATCAGCATTATATGTCTACATTTATTATTAATATTTTTAATTAAAAACTGAAGTATCAGCACAAAGGCCTTATTCGGTCTGAGCAAGAACACAGAAGGCTTGAAATATTCTAGTGAAAGATCCAAAGGTTGTGGTACCAGACTGTGGATGCAGGTCTTGTTTTATTACCATGTTCATGGATCACAGGCTCTCTACAATGTCCAGTCAGCTCTGCCTCTGCCTACTCTTACTAGTTGGCTTATTATTTTCTTAGTAAACAAATCCCACTTATTTACAGAGCTATGGCAGAAAACTCACCCTCTACCTCATTTTACTCCAGTACCATATCTCTGATTAAGTTCCTTTAAATCATTTATGATTGAAATAACTGTTTTAATAATTTATGATTATTTTATTATTACTATTATTATTTTCTCAGTTCCTTCTCAGAATACCCTTAGACCCCTTATTTCTCCCAATTGTAGTATACCTGTATACCTTATACAACTGATACATATTTGATACATTTTATCAAATATTGGGCTTTCACTTTCACAGGTTTTAATATTTGGAAAACCATATTGCAGAGTTGATAGTTTAGTCTATCTTCAGCTTGTTATACAAGCAATGACTGGAGCTTGCATTATTAAAACAGCAGACTCTGTGTATGCTCCCTTCACATCTTTTTTACCTTTTACCTTCACATCTTCAAACTCTACATTTTCCAAGACAAAGGGGTGAAAGATGAAATAAAGCAACTTTGGTGTTGGGCCTTTCTTTTGAAATCTTGCTCTCTCTATCTCAGCCTGGGGGAAAAAAAAGGCAGACCTGTCTCATCATGTCACAGAAAATAGTTTCTTGTATCTCTGTTCCTCTTCTGTTTGCATTTCCAACCCTGTGTCTTACTCACTCAACAGCGGTGTAGAAACTGAGGAGTTGTGTTGTCAACCTGACATCGCACTGCTTCGTACGGTTGTGTAAAGACACGATTCTTGACTATCCAGCGGTGCGGATACAAGTCAGCAGAAAATTGTCTTATTTTGGTTATAAGCCAATTTCTCAGTGCATGTCTAAACATTTAGATTGTGCAATGATATACTATTTGTTTTGGGTATTTTTATTGTTTTTTGTAAATTGCTTGAAGCTGAACAAAAGTGACCAAATATGTTGGCATCTGTTCCCATTTAACAAATGAAAAGAAAAATCTGTAGTTTTCCTGAGAAACCATGGCTGCAGCATAAAAAAACGTGCTTTATTGACGTTTTCACCCAACTCACAGCATGTCACAGGGGCAAATTAAGACCGTTCTCAATTGTTAACACACTGACGTCATTTTATTCTAAGACGCATTGCCTCCCCTCCCTATTCCTCAACACTTTCCTCGCTGCCTGTGGCTAGCCTCTCATTGCCATATTGAGCCACATGACTTTGACTGTGAGCAAGAGAGAGTGCAGAGGACCCAGGGCGCGTTGACATCCAGCTCCTCTGCGTGATGTACGAGATGCATTGAGGAGGGGGGAGGGGAGGCAGGCCCCCTTCCAATGTTTGGGAGGCACATAAAACATATTACAGAAGGGCCATAAAAAACAGCCCATAGAGTCCAAATTCAAAACATGTCCCAGATCTCAGCTGTTGTTCACAGGAGGATTTCACCTCCCGAACAGTAGAATGTACACAGAATTTCTTGGTCTGAAATAGGTGAAGAGGCAATGGTTGAAGGTCAAAGATTAGCTTGCTATGACTATAACATGAGAAGAGTTTGACATTTTTGGTTCGAGGTGTTGGGAAAATTTCAGCTGCCACCCCTTAGAGTCCCCAAAAGAACGAGGCAAGACAATTCACCAGCGGCTTTTTGGGATGTTTCTTGCTCTGCATAATTCAGACTTCCTCTGTCACTAGCTGTAAATCAAACCGCAGAGATCTCCGCACCCTGCAAAAACTATTCATGCTACGTTTGATGCGTCTCAGGGGGCTCAGGCCTGGGGATGACGTCACCGAGTTGTGTTTGTTCCAGCTGGTAGTTGGAGAGATGTGGAATTACCATTTGCCTTGGTGCTAACTGGTATTAGCAATGCAAAGCAATATCAATTATATTTCTCTCCATTGTAACACAAAATACAACATCTTCATGAATCTATATCTCACAGCACAATGTGTCCCACAGGTTTCATGAAACACAGTCAGAAGTGATAAATAGTCGATATCTGCAACTTTCACCGTATTCTATATGTGTGCCAGCTGTATTGGATACAGAACTCAGAGCTGCTCGATGAGCCACACCTTTTCCTCTCATAATTCCAGCACTTTTGCTGTTTTCCTAACTTGGAGCTTACAAAATACACCCTTCAAGGCAAATGAGAGTGCTCCATCGCATCCCTTGATGTGCAGTGAGTTGATTAGTTAACTTCGATGACAAGATGCAAAACTTTGCATGTCTGGGAAAGCTAGCGACTTTACACCCCCATGGTTGTACATTGTGGTGGCTGCATCATGGTGTGGGAATACATTTCTTTCAACAGGGCCTGAAGAGTTTGTCAGAATTGACAGCAAGATGAATGAATTGAAGCGGGGGACCATCTTGGAACAAAAGTAACTAGAGGTTCCAAAAGATTTGAGACTGGGATAGATATTCACTTTCCAGCAGGACTATGGTTTTGATCAAATTATTGTAAAATTAATTTAGTAGAAGTCTGATCCTAAATCAAACTAAATCTAGCTGTGGCAATACTTAAAATTTGCTGTTCACATATACCTTCGATCCACTCTGACTGAGGTCAAAATATGTGATAAAGGGGAATGGACAAAGGTTTTAGTCACTGAATGTGTAAAGCTGGTCGAGACAGAGGACTCCAAAGCACTTGCACATGAAATTCTTTATCATCGCAGGGGAAACCTCTCATTCCTCCTGGTTTCCCTTCCTCCTCTGAATGTCGATCTGAAGGCATAGCCACAGAAGAATTTCAACATGAGGCACGCGGTGCGGCTGTCATCCGACGATTAAAACAGCAATCGAGTTTACTTTTCAACACGTTATTTTGAGACAAAATCTGTGCTTTTACCTCTAAATTTACACTTTTAATGAACTCCTCTGTGAAATTGTGTCACAGTTTCTTTGCTTTTTAAGCCATAGCTGCCATTTTACCATAAATTTTTTTTTTACTCATTTGCATACATATTAAATGCAAGGATAATTGCATGCTGGTGTGCGTGCACATGGTTTTATAAATCTGAATTTTTGTTCTGTGTGTCTCTGTGTTGCCCTGTGATGGACTGGTGACCTGTCCAGGGTCGGGTACCCCCCACTCGCCCATTATGTTGGTGCATTATATGAAGTGCAATGGCAATAAAATGTCCTGTTTGGATAAAGTTGTAAATGCGAAAATGTTCAAGGTGTATGAGTACTTACAGAATTGGCCAAATACATTGCTTCAGGTAAAATTATGTGTTTTTCCAACTGTATGAAAACCTGGTGGTGCAAAAATGTTAGAAGATACACCATAATACAAACTAACTAACTAACTATATGCTCACACTTTGGATGCAAAAGCCCCGCAAAGACTGCCATACTTTATGGGGAGTCCGTTTCTACTTCCTTTTTTGTGGTTTGTGCATGTGCTGGTTGTTATTTCATGTAAAAAGAAAAACATGTGCCAATAGAAGGCAGTTGTAGGCCCGGCCACATTAACATTAATGATGTATAAATATGCTAAGAACATACAAAAACCTATATTTTCACAGGCTAAACATTCAGCACCTAACGTGTTGCACATTTTAAATGCCTTTTCGATCATCAAAACCCCACATTCAGCCTTGCTCTGTCCTATGAAAGAGTCACATACACCCAGAGCCCACGAGTGCAGGGAGCTTCAAGTAGCTATTCAAATACACAGTGGTATTCTCAAACAAGTAAAGGCTGCCAACTACAACAGTCCTATTTATTTGTGTATTTCTCTGGATTTCCTGTATACCCGTCGAGATGCTTGACATTGCGGGCTCTGCCATCTAAAGCGCATTTCACAAGTGCTGGCCCGTCCTGCCCAGTCTCTGCCATGTCACATTAAGGCTGGGTTATTTTTCCTGGGGGCTCACAAAGGACCCCGCTGTCCTCTTACCTGAGATGGCTCAGTTCTCCCAGCTGCCTCTACTGGCCGCGTCCAGTCAAGTCCAGTGGCTGCATACTTGTGCAAGAAGTCTGCATAATCAAAGCAATTGCATGGGGGTGAATCTTCTGACAATGTCAAGAATACAGTGAAGGTTAGACGTTTGCATTCACTGATCATCATAAATGTGATTAGGCTTGGGCATTTAATGGTGCATCTGAACTGTTCTTTTTCAGATATTAAATATAGCACAGTCCCTCTGGTTTAGCGGGGCATGTCCGCCTCTTTGATGCGAAGGACCCAGGTTTGAATCCTAAAAACTTTGCCAAGTCTGTGTGAAAGTTTTAATGAAATGCTGTGATGACCCCTGAAGACGGGAGCAACTGAAAGGAGTCCCATACAACTTTATTGCAGGTTTTCTCTAATTCACACAAGTTCAGAATTATACATACCCACCTATATGTATACATTGACCTCCTCTAATATTTGGACAAAATAATCTGTCTGGTTGTTTGATTACTCTCCTTACCAGAAATGGGGGAACAAATCTAAATTGGTTTGTTGTCTGGCACGAACACTAATTTAACCTTGGTTTTGTCCTGTTCAAAAACCCAAATGTATCCGGGTTTTAACCAATCCGTCCTGAACTGCCATCCTGAAATGTAAGGAGATGGCTCAGGAGGGTTAGGAAAAACACAGGAACCACCAGTATTAGAGTATGATTGTGGCGCCGGCCAACATAGTAGTTCCCATCAATCAGGACTGAAAAGTTTCATGGTGTTACACGACAACGACTGAGCTATTTTACCACACTGACAATAGGTATGTTTGGAGGGGGTAAGCTGAGACTCACAACCCTGAGGACACTGAACAAACTCTCAAGCATGGTGGTGGTGGTAGAATCTTGCTGGGGATCTGTTTCATTGCCAACCAGACGCACTCTTTGCCCGACACAAAATGGATAGGCACAGTGAAGAAAACATCTCCTTATAGAGCTCCCTCCATCACATGTAGGACATTTCTTATTTACTCTATGGTTATTTTTACATTTACGATAATCTATTTCAGACATTATACTATAATGACCAAGACATTAAAATTCTCCTGTGCAAAGACAAACACCAAATTACATATTTACATATGAATATAAAATGAATACAAACCAACTAGTTTTGTAAACATGAAGCAATCATTATATATACCTGAAGAATAAATACCCACACATCCACAAACGCACCACCTTATGTAGCGATAATGGCTGAAAAAGGGTATGAAGAAGTAAAGCATGTTTAATTATACCCCATCTCCATCATATAGACCTTAACATAAATAATCTTACTAATTTATAGCAACATACTTACAAAAGTATTTTTACCCCTGGCAGTTTTCCACATTTTGTCACATTACAACCACAAACATAAATATATTGTGAATTAGCTTATTTACTAATAAAAAACTAAAAAAAGTGCAGAGTACAAAAGTATCCAGCACAAAGTATCCAGCCCCCTTTTCTCTGAGTGCAACAAATTGCCTTCAGACGTTTCCTGATGATTATTAATGACTATGAATAGAGTTCACCTGTTTGTAATCTAGTCTCAGTACAAATGCAGCTGCACAGTGATGGCCTCAGAGGTTGGTTAATAAAATTTTGGGGTGGAAACTGCATCATGAAGTCTAAGCAATAGACTTCAGAGATCAGGGACAACGTTGTGGAGAAGTTTAGAGCAAGCTTAGGCTGTAAAAAGATTCTCCAAGCTTTGAACATCTCACAGAGCTCTGTTCAACCCATCATTCAGAAATAGATAGAGTATGGCACAACTGTAAACCTTCCAAGACAAGGCTGTCCACCTAAACTTACAGGCTGAACAAGGAGAGCACTGTTCAGAGATGCAGCCAAGAGGCCCATGGTGACTCTGGATGAACTGCAGAAATCCACAACTCAGCTGGGGGAATCTGTCCACAAAACAACTATTAGTCGTGCATGGCCCAAATGTTGTTTCTATGGAAGAGTGGCAAGAAGAAAGTCATTACAAGAAAACCACAAGAAGTCCCGTTTTCAGTTTGCCAGCAGCCATGCTGGGGACACAGCATACGTGTGGAAGAAGGTGTTTTGGTCAGACAAGACCAAAACGCAGTGTGGGTGGTGGAGAGCTAACACAGCACATCACCATCCCCACTAACAAATATGATGGCGGCCACATCATGCTCTAGGGGTGGTTCTCTTCACCAGGGAGAAGGAAGAAGGTCAGAGTTGATGGGAAGATGGACGGAGCCAAATACAGAGTTTGCAAAAGACTTGAGACTGGGCCGAAGGTGCACCTACCAACAGGACAACGAGCCTCAACATAAAGCCGGGGCTACAATGGAATAGTTTAAAACAAAACATATTAGTTTTTTAGAATGGCTCAGTCAAAATCCAGACCTAAACCCAATTGAGAATCTGTGGCAAGATCTGAAAACTGCTGTTCATAAACGCTCTCCATTTAATCTGAGCTGTTTTGCAAAGAAGAATGGGCAATCTTTTCAGTCACTAGATGGGCAAATTTGGTAGAGACATACCCTAAATGACTTTCAACTGTATATGCAACACAAGGTGGTTCCACAAAGTATCGACTCGGGGGGGCTGAATACTTGTGTACAATGCCCTTTTTCAGTTTTTTTTTTTTTATATGTCCTTAAAAGAGTAATCACAGCACCCCTGCATCTGGTGGCATTTAATGGTGTAACAAACCCAGCCAAAGTCTTTGTCTTTTAGCGTCGTTTGATACTGAAAAATCGTAACAATTTTTGAAAGGTTGCTATAAATTTTTCTGGTTTCTGACTGGCTTTGAACAAGGGATTACAACGGAATATGTTTGGGCATTTAAAGCATCTCCTAACATTTTATGCAACCACAAAATTTTATTTGTACACCGCTGCACTTTATTTGCCAATACAAGGGTTGTTCTATCAATCCACTAGCTCTGCTGCAGCTCCTTGATTGTTTGGATAACAAAGTAAAGAATACTAGTGTTTTCTTCTTGGATTCATTAGCTATATATTGCTCTTAAATGAAAATGTGTCACAGCAGTTGTTTCCAACATTTGTGTATCCTGACTTAATAACAATGGCTCCTCTCCATGCAGTAAACCATTTTGATCAGCCAACATACAAAACCCCTGTTTTCTGGTAATGGCAAACTGAATTGGAATGCAGCAATAACTCACATTATTAGTCTCGTTTGAGCTTTTTCTGCAAAAACGTGTTATAATGCTCCCCTTGGGAAGTTTCTCAAATCAACACAGCTGCAAGGCCAATGTCAAAAAGTTGTTTATATTTAATTTGCACATTATTAGTAGTTAAACTTGCTTTTCACCACTGAAAGTATTGTATTTGGGGGTATTTTCTGCCACTGGATCTTAGAGACCTTCACAGCCAGTTTAAGCAGCGAACAGTGTTGGTGTGTGTGTGTGTGTGTGTGTGTGTGTGTGTGTGTGTGTGTGTGTGTGTGTGCTTTTGTGCACTAAAATATTTCACATGCCATTGGAAAATGAAGCTTTGCAGGTTTGTTGATTTTAATGTGACATTGACATTTAAGGTAGATTCATTCTGTGATACTTAAATGTTGAAGGTTAGTATTTATGCTCGGGAGTGTGTGTGTGTGTGTGTGTGTGTGTGTGTGTGTGTGTGTGCTCACACGTGTGTGCACAAATACCATTGCACAATTAAAGGCAGGAAATGGAACTGTTTCTCTAAGTACTTGCAGAAGGCTCAAAATACAGCACAACTTTCTAATGTGGTGCTAAAGAGCTGAAAGTGTCTTTTGATGCCGAAGGGATTTGTTTAAAATGAAAATATTCTTATCAGAAGTTTATCTCGGGAAAATAAAACTAACGGTTATCTGCTGGTTATTCCTTCGTATCAAGACATAAACAAGTCTTGGTGTTTTTATTTTAAGTTTGGACCTTTGCTTCTTTGCTGCTTTCCTCCATTGCATGTCTCAACTATATTTTCACTAATTGAAGTTGAAAATAGGCCTCATTTAACAATTAATGTAGTTTTGGGATGTAGAAATTAGATACTGAAAGTATATTTCTTATTTTGACCGAAATTGTGCATTTTCTTCTGTTTTTAAGCAAGTTAGCAAGGTCAGAGCGATACCATTGTTGCATAATTTTCTAAACGGAACGGTAAAAATGTTAACATGCCAGTGTGTATTTGTTGCATTTGGTTTTGGCTGCTGGAAAATCCAAATTGTTTAATCTGATCTTTGTCAGCTTCTTTATTTTTGGTTCCATAACTTCTGCAACTGGTTTTGATGTCTCCAAAGTAATGAAATTTAGAGCTGCATAACACATGAAATGATATTATTGCAATGTCGATATGCACAAAATCTCCAACGCCAAGGACTTCATGGATGCTAAATGTAGTTCATGTTTCTGGTTTCTAGCATTCAGT
Source organism: Fundulus heteroclitus (assembly GCF_011125445.2). Taxonomy (NCBI): domain Eukaryota; kingdom Metazoa; phylum Chordata; class Actinopteri; order Cyprinodontiformes; family Fundulidae; genus Fundulus; species Fundulus heteroclitus. The sequence goes on along the minus strand of NC_046362.1, from coordinate 22,977,482 downwards.
ATCTGTATGTCAATATTATGTTTGGCCTGCATGTTATTTTCCTTGCCTTTGATGTTCCTGCCACATATCGATCTTAGTTACCAAATTGCTAAATCTCAAGAGTGAATGGGATGCTTTAATGATGGTAAAAATAGTAGATCATTTGCTAAAGAAAAACAAACAAATACTTTACTAATACCAAGGGGGATCTTGTGATCCAGTTAATTTTGGTGTACCCCAAAGTTCTGTTTTGGAGCATCTACTGTTTTTATTGTATTTGCTCCCATTTGGAGACATTGAACATTTAAAGAGACCTTTTATCACTGTTGTGTAGGTGATAATCATTTGTGCACCTCCTTTCACCCAAATGAAATTACATTTTTAATTTTGCACCAGACAACTGCGTATCTGGGATAAAGGAGACTCTTGGACCTCTTCTTTGGCCAAATCCTCTGTTAGGAAGCTTGGCGTAACCTCTCGTTGTGCTTTTACTTTAGATGCGCGTCAAGTCTCTGGTTCATTCTTGCTTTTATCAATCGACCGATATTGCCAAACTAAGATCCATTGTGTCACATCCTGAACTGGAAATAATTAGTAATGCTTTTGTCTCCTTCCATTTGGGTTTTTGAAATGCACTCTACAAATGTCTTAGAAATTCCTCCCTAGAATGATTGCAAGTTGTTCAAAATGCCACCGCCAGGCTTCTCACAAAATGCTCCAAGTGTTCACATGATTGATGCAACTATACTGGCTCGCAGTTTATTTCAGAGTGCAATTTATAATTTTTTACTGACTTGGAGAGCTCTTCACAGACAGGGACCAGGTTATTTCAGACGACTTCTGGATCTCTATGTCTCTGCCACGTCCCTGAGATCCTTTGATCAGGGCCTACTGATGGTGCCCCATACTAAGTTCAAAAAAGGAGACAGCCTTCTGTTCAATGGGCCCCAGACTAAGTCTCTCTCTCCCTTTGGACATAAATGCTGTGGCCACAGTAGTCTATTTTAAAAGCAAATTAAAAACATATTTCTTCGAATCTGCTTTAACAGAATAATCTTGTTTTTTGCACTTTGTTAGCTCTTGGGCTGTTGCATTAGTTTACTGTGAAGCGCTTTGGGATTTTCATATTTTGAAAGGAGGTATGCAAGTAAAAATGCTTATTTATTTTACTTACCTATCTGCAGGGCTTTGTTTTCTCTGTTGTACTAATCACTCCATCCCTAGAGTAAAGTTAGCATAACACAGAAGCCATGTGAGGTCATTACTTTTTTTGTGTTCTTTGAAAACCAAGTTAAAAATGCTGCCTCTTCGTTTTTTTTTTTTTAACGCCACTTGGATGTAGCTAACTAGACAGCTTTATTTTTGCAGCCAGAAAACAACCAATAATGATAGCATAGTATAATTGCTGTTGGCTGCAAGCTCTCATGTGTGTCACTGCCTGGATGCAGAATCATCAATGCCTGCTTTAATATGCATCAAAGAGCTGGAACAAAAGTGAGCACAAAAACATGACATAAGAACACATGCACATTCACAACATGTAAAAAGCTTTTTTGGAGTTTTTTTTATATATATATATATATTGACCACATTTCTTTAAACAGGTTAGATGACTAAATACCGTAATTACAGTTACACATCTTTTCTGAATTAGCCAGTCGTGGCTAGATGTGTACCGCCTCAGGCCTTCCAATTCTGCATACTGTATCTACCACCAGCAAACATTTAAGTCTCCCTCTCCACTCACAATTAATGCCTGGTCACAGCCTCCTGGTTTATTTATTTTCTCTGGGTGGTACCTTCTTGCAGCGATTTGTGTTTTTACACAGCCTCTCTGGGAGAACTGGGAAGCTGTAAAAACACTGCTGTTGCATCACTGCAGTGCTTCTTTTTAATACTCAATTTGAACTTGAGCCATTTTGGTACAATTTCAGTTCTTGAGTGCACGAAACTGAGAAATTACTTACCTATTTGTTTTATTTGGTGCTCAGGATTTTAATTCATACATTTTTTATGTGGCTTTGGTGCCAGCATGTCCCTTAATAGTTTTCTCAGTTCTTCAGTTTTAGTTTTAGATTTCAATGCAAAAAAAAAACAACAAAAACACAGCCACTGTGTTGATTTAAATAATGAGCAGTTTTTCTGTCAAATATTTCAATATTTATAAGTGTGTATAGTGACCTTTGATATTTATTTCCCGTCAATCACGTTAAAACCTTAAACAGCATCCTAACTTTTAAACATCTCACAAGGCACCATTAAATCTTTTATATGACGACGGAAAGAGTAGCACAACAGCAAACCCGCTAAGACAAGGCCATCCATCAACAACTCTGAGTAGAGGAAAAAGGACTCTGTACATCACGGTACCATCTCAACAGTGAAATACGGCGGGGGCAGCATCATGATTTTGGGGGATTCGTTTTTCAACAGGGACAGGGAAGCCGGCCAAACCAGACTGAAAGAAAGATGGAGGTTAATACAGGGTTATCCTTGATAAGGCCCTTTAAGAGGCAAGAGGCTTGAGATTGGTGTGAAGGTTCACCTTTCAGCAGGAAACGAATCCTAAACATACAGTCAGAGCTCAATGGAATGGTTTTAGCTCGAAGCATATTAATGTGTCAAGATTGACCACAGTTTATACGTAAATGCAATTGAATGTCCACAGACATTCTTGATTGAATCTGACTAAGCGCGAGTCATTGTGCAGAGGTGCAAAGCTAGTAGAAACATACTCCAAAAGACGTGCATCTGTAAATGCAGCAAAATGTGGTTCACCCAGCATTGACTCAAGGGAATTTAATACAAAGGTACAGATTTATAATTCTAAAAGCAAAACTTAGAAAAACGTGTATTATTTTTATTCGGTCTCACAACTACATTGTGTTGTTCTCACCTAAATTGCAATAGAATGGATTTACGTTTAAAGCTGTATTGGTCAAAGTAGAAAAATGTTTAAGGGTTTTGAATACTTTTGCAAAGCAGTGTGAATTTTTGTTTGAGAGCACATCGTATACAGCGTATTGAAATTGCTTTAAGATTGCTTGTAGTATTTTGGACATGTCAGTATGGAGAATGAATACTGGCCAGAAGCAGCTGCGTATGGATGCGAACCCATCCAGTTCAGTGTTTATGTAGACATTAGGAATGCACATCTATTGCAATAACCTTCCCCCTGCTCTTTGGACCCATTCCCTCCTCATTTCATTGTATCCTAAGACCCAGTCTGGGCCTGCTCATTAGACTCTAATTCTCCTGACGTGTGGACAGGCAGAACAGTAGTTTGTTTGTGTTACTGAATAATCCTTAATCAATCCAAACCAAACTATAGTGTCTCATTATCCCATGGAGCATGCCAGCTTGGCACAGACGGAAACCTGCCTGTCTGCTTTAAACAGGATCCTGCAAAAAATGGCACAGAAGAGGCTTAAAACAGACCATCGTAATGTGCATATATGCTCGCACAGGCATATGAGCACATAAACACAGAAACAGAGCTGAATGAATGGGCGACATGTACCTATTGTTGAGAAAACGCAGAGCAGAACTAGAAAAAGT